>NC_073306.1:94580425-94772925 GCF_027595985.1 Sorex araneus
ATATATGTTAGAGGCTGTGATTTGGGGGACTTGTCTCTGAACCTGAGGGTGTGGAGAGGCTTGTTTTGTGTTTTCTTAATTTTATGCACTGTGACATTGAGGAGGCTCTGCACATTCTGTTATAAGAAGGAAGAATAGAGGGGCTGGAGTGATAGTATAGCAGATAAGGTACTTCCCTGACACATGGTCAGTTGACTTTGAACCCCGGCATTTCATATGGTCACCCAAGCACTGCCAGGAATAATTCCTGAGTGAATCCAGGAGCAACACCTGAGAACCCACTGGTTGTGACCCCCCAAACTAAAAACATAAAAAGAAGGAAGTGTTGAGAATCCAAAAGTTGCCAATATTTCAATAGACAGAGGTGACTAGAGACTTGAGTTTATAAAAACTGGTGAGTTCAAAGCCTGTAAATATAAAGAAGAAGGGAAAACATGGAATGGGTTGAATAGAGTCTAGGAACTCCCGCAAATAAGATATGTGATCTCAGCATCCTACTCCAGAGCCTGCCTTTGCCTGTCCGTGACTCTCTATAAAGGAACATTATGATAATGAATTAAGTTCTTTGGCATCTTGTTGAAAGAAATAGGTTTCCTTGCTTGATCCCAAAAAGGACCTAATGGCTGCAGTTCTCCTAAAGGCTGCAACCTAGTTCTTTTAGGAATTAAGCTCTCTTGGTCATATGAATGAAGGTATGGTTTCATGAGCACTGGGGAGAAACCTCTTGAAAAAGAGCTAGTTTGAAAAAAATCAAAGAAAGGGCTTATGTTCTTATAGACATCGACAGTTCAAGTGTTTTCTTTTCATTTGAAGTTTTAATGAAAATGAAAACTTCTTTTTGGTCTTGAGTACATGTTGGAATGTTGCCTCTACTTTCGTTTTGCTCCTGGATGAAATTCTATCCTAAATGCCTATGATCTGAGATAATTTTGGTAAATAAAAACTGCTTATAATTTAATGATATAGATGGAAAATGTAAAGTCATTTATTAGATACATTTTTTGTTTGGTTGTTTTGGGGACACACCTGATAGTGCTTGGAGGCTACTCACAGTTCTGTGCTCAGGGTACCATGCAGCCTCAGGGATGGAACTGACTTCTCTCAGCCATTTGAGCATCTTTATGGACCATTGGGTACAGACTGTCGATGTCTATAGGAACATAAGTTAAAAAACTTACCTGTGTTTGGGGCTGGAGTGAAAGCACAGTGGGTAGGGCATTTGCCTTGCACTCGGTCGACCTGGGTTCGAATCCCAGCATCCCATATGGTCCCCTGAGCACCACCAGTAGTGGTTCCTGAGTGCAGAGCCAGGAGTGGTCCCTGTGCATCGCTGGGTGTGACCCAAAAAGCAAAAAACAAAACAAAACAAAACAAAACTTACCTGTGTTGACAATCCACAGAGAAGCGGCAGGCATTCTGGTGAGCAACGCGGCCCGGACAATGCTCCGGACCCGAATCGGGGCCAGCATCACCGGGGGGCCGGAGGGAGGAGGTGACGCCTGCACACCTTCTCCGGATGGAACCCCAGCGACACTGAGCAGCAACTAACACGGCTCCAGGATTCGGGACTGGGACAGATCCGAGCCGCGCAGCCCGCTAGCGCGGCCGCGCGACCTTTTCTCTCAGAGAGCCAGCCCTGTGTAACCTCAGAGATCCAGCACCTGAGTAACCTCAGAGAGGCCAGCACCTGTGCAACCTCCGAGAGCCAGCACCAGAGTAACCTCAGAGAGCCAGCACCTGTGCAACCTCCGAGAGCCAGCCCTGTGTAACCTCAGAGAGCCAGCCCTGTGTAATCTCAGAGAGCCAGCCCTGTGTAATCTCAGAGAGCCAGCACCTGAGTAACCTCAGAGAGCCAGCCCTGTGTAACCTCAGAGAGCCAGCACCTGTGTAACCTCAGAGAGCCAGCCCTGTGTAACCTCAGAGAGCCAGCACCTGTGCAACCTCCGAGAGCCAGCCCTGTGCAACCTCAGAGAGCCAGCCCTGTGTAACCTCAGAGAGCCAGCCCTGCGCAACCTCAGAGAGCCAGCACCTGAGTAACCTCAGAGAGCCAGCCCTGTGCAACCTCAGAGAGCCAGCCCTGTGTAACCTCAGAGAGCCAGCCCTGCGCAACCCTCAGAGAGCCAGCCCTGTGTAACCTCAGAGAGCCAGCACCGGCACAACCTCAGAGAAACCTCAGAGAGCCAGCACCTGTGTAATCAGAAGGGAACACCTAGTAGAGACTATTGGGAGGACCCACTCAGGTTGAAAGCTGCGTGCCAAAAGTAGTCTATAGACCGAACATGATGGCCACTCAATAAATACCTCTATTGCAAACTACAACATCCAACAGGAGAGAGAACAAAAGGGAATGCCCTGCCACAGAGGCAGGGTGGGGTGGTGGGGGTTGGGGGTGGGGGGTGGTGGGAGGGATACTGGGAACATTGATTGAGGAGAATGGGCATTGGTGGAGGGATATAAATGAAATGCAAACATGAAAGTTCATAAGTTTGTAATTGTACCTCATAGTGATTCATTAATAAAAAATTTAAAACAACAACAACAACAAAAAAAAAAACTTACCTGTGTTTATTAATGAGAATTAGCTTGTGTCATCCAAACATGAAAAGTAACTAACTTGGTTTTATAAGTTTTTTTGAGTTGTATGAATATAAAAGTGGAGTTTCTTATGCTAACACTACCCAGAAATGCTAACACTACTATGAAAATTCCAGGTGTGGGGTAAACTTAATTGTGAGGTTAAGAAAAAGATTAAACCAAATGATAGAAATTTCTTGCAGTAAGTGCTCTCTAGGATTTTTTGTGTGTTTGTCTGTGTATGTGACTCAAAAATTTAGACTTGTGTGTAATAAGGCATTGCAAAAAAAGATATATTGAGTAGAGATGTTTTTGTGGTACAAAATGGGGAATTCTGTGTTAGTGTCAAACTTGTTGCAAAATGGAATGAAGGAAAGTGAAAAGATAAGGATGCAAATATAAAAATGTGTAGAAGGTTTGTGAGGAATGACTTAGGAAAAGAAGCTTGACAGTCAAACTGCTCTAAATCGAGTGAATTGTTATATAGATTTTAAAGTTAAAATTTAAATATCTGTAGTACACTTGAGTAAGATCAGATTTTAACTTGCCTAATTAAAAATTTTTCCACTTACAAAAGTATTGTAAGACTGTGGTTGGCATTTTCAGATATGAATTCTTTGATCAGTTTGCCTAGTCAATGGAAGGTATAGGTTTACGGCGCCCCTGAGGTTGCAGGTCACTGATGATAACGTCCACTGTCATGTAAACGACTTTCGTCACTTAAACTAGCTCACTGGACTTTCCATTTTCCTCAGAGAGGGCTGTGGAATCTGATAGCTGACTTCTGAATTTTTCTCTTTGCATTATCAACAGTTTTTATAGATTAATATTTGCTAGAAAATAAATATTTTTTTCTGAAATTAATGAAACAAACACATCGTATTGAAGTATGAAGATACTAAAGGGTGTCAAAAAGAGAAAAGCAAATATTCCATTTCACAAATCATATCAAAATGAGATGATATGATGTGATCTCTCAGGTTGTTGTAGATCATAGATCAACAAAACAAACCAAAAAAACAGAAAATATTTTTAAATTAATAAAAGCAAACATGCAGTTTTGAACCAAAAAACCCCACCAAACCTTAAAAATTACATTGATCTCAATAATCCATTTAGTCTCATGTAGGAAATCTTAATCTTTGCAATTTTTATGTATTTTTCCATAAGCTCAGCAATTTTGTCCTCAGTTCCATGACAAATGTGTATTGTGGAGCATTTATCAAAGTTTTATTCTGTAGAGTTCTCTGCAGAAAGGGCATTAGAAAAATTTTATAAATGGAAGAATGCTTTAGAATGCTCACAGTAAAAGACCATATGACAGAATTGGCAAGAAAGGTTGCTCCATTTTTTAACACGCAATTTCCTAAAATACCTAGAAGTCGACCAGAACATACTAGATTTTTAAGATCTGCACATAACTTTAGGATATATCAACTCTAGTACCGGTAGATGTTAAGAAAGTTAAACATGTCTCCTGTGACAATGCACCTCATCAATTTTCAACATATCAAATAGACCTAAGCCATATATATATTTCTTTTACGTCAGGGCAAAGTGGAGATTATGATATGTCTTAGGGTTTCTCTTAAGAATTCTATGTTTTCTTTATCTTCAGGCATTTAAGATTTTCTTCTTGGGGCCGAGAGATAAAACAGGGGTTAAGCTAGTATCTCACCACACATGAATAAGCTGCAGTCGAATCCCTGGCAACAGATGATCCTCCAAGCACTGCCAAAAAGAACCCTTGAGCATAGCCAGGAATAACACAAAATGTTTTACATTTTTAAAACTTTTTTTTTTTTTTTTTTTTTTTTAGCTTTTTGGGTCACACCCGGCAATGCACAGGGGTTACTCCTGGCTGTGCACTCAGGAATTACTCCTGGCGGTGCTCAGGGGACCATATGGGATGCTGGGATTCGAACCCGGGTCGGCCGCATGCAAGGCAAACGCCCTACCCACTATGCTATCACTCCAGCCCCTAAATTTTTAAAACTTTTAAAAATTATTTTTTTGTTTTCTTAGAATTGTGATTTCTGAGTTTTTCCTCATAGACATTAAAAGGCTTAAAACAGGGCGCGGCCGGCGGCGGGGCAGCACGCGCATCGAGAAGTGTTACTTCTGCTCGGGGCCCATCTACCCCGGCCACGGCATGATGTTCGTCCGCAACGACTGCAAGGTGTTCAGGTTCTGTAAATCCAAGTGTCACAAAAACTTCAAGAAGAAGCGCAACCCTCGCAAAGTCAGCTGGACGAAGGCCTTCAGGAAGGCGGCCGGCAAAGAGCTGACGGTGGATAATTCATTTGAATTTGAAAAACGAAGAAATGAACCTATCAAGTACCAGCGAGAACTATGGAATAAGACAATTGATGCGATGAAGAGAGTCGAAGAGATCAAGCAGAAGCGGCAAGCTAAGTTTATAATGAACAGGTTGAAGAAACATAAAGAGCTACAGAAAGTGGAGGATATCAAGGAAGTAAAGCAAAATATCCATCTCATCCGTGCCCCTATAGCAGACAAAGGAAAGCAGCTGGAAGAAAAAATGTTACAGAAATTACAACAGGATGTGGACATGGAAGATGTTTCTTAAAAATCCCACTGCTGAAAACCATCTCTATACAGGCATTTGAAAATCTCCTTTGGAGTCTTAGAATTTTGAAATCATTGTTTCATTTTGTTGTATGTTAGTTTCTTCAGATGAAAGGTTTGAAGGTGCGTCCGCCTTGCTATCTCCAAAGCTTCAGTGAGTATAGATGTTAGGTCGTATCTCTGTGTTAGCCCCTCACTGACAGGTATAACTTACGTAAGTCTTGAAAATTCTGTTGTAAATAGAAAAGTGCATTGAGAAAATAAAGTCATACTGTTTGAATATTGCAGCGTTTACAAATAATCAATAAAAACTTTGTTATATAAAACACTTTTGCTGTAAAATACTTTCTTAATGTTATAGGAGGAAAATACAATAAGGAACTAACAATCTGTGATGCTTAAATAAAAAAAAAAGGGCTTAAAACACACCAATTACTATGAAAGCATACTTATGTGAAATGGAAAGCCAGGAAGACGGCCTCGAGAGAATGTTAATGCCTTCCTGCTCCATGCACCTCAATCTTTCATGGAGGTAGGTGTGGTCTAGTCAGCAACGACACACAGCATGGGCACAAATATCTCACCAACTTAACTGGGTCATAGTCAGACTACACCTGAAGTCCAGGGTTCCCAGTTCCCAGTACACTGGTTCCCAGCACCTGAGTTCTTGGGGATAATGGCCCCGGCCTAGCAGGAGAAGGAAAGTCAGCCTGAATCTCTGCTCAGGTTCCTAGGGTCATTGTCTTCCCTCACAGAAAAGAATTTCAGGAGGAGGTGAATAGTGATGTAAAAATCATTCTGTTGAGAGAAATATGAGAGGGAGAGACAGAGACAGACAGAGAATTCTGTGCTTAAGAGAGTGGGTTTCTCTGAGGGGAGAGTCATGAAGCCGTCTTCCCCCAAGTTGAGGTGACTGCCATGAGGGAGAATGCTGCCACTTTTGGAAGAATGGCTTCACAGTGACAGTAGGGCAGAGTCTGGTGCTAAGGTGTTGTTGAGGGGAAGAGCACTGGACTCTTGATGGCTATTTTTCATGTTCTCATGACCTTTTGTTTCCCTTGGAACTTCTGTTCTGAGAGGGTATTCTCTTCTTTCAGTGTTGCCATCTTTTCTGCATCTCCAGAGGGCTCAGAATTTGCATCTCTAAAGGGGTATTGTTCTTTTTTCTAAGGAAACCTTTTTGATCATTTTCCGTGGATTCATTAATAACAGACAATACAAAATACATTATTTAGCATCTGCCTTTGGGGCAGGCTTCAGTGGTGATGGGTAACTTAGAAATAATGGTGGTGGGAAGGTGTAATGGTGGTGGGATTTGTGTTGAAATATTGAATGTAATAAACTATTGTAAATAACTATAAAAATAAAATTAAAAACAATTTTAAAAAGGGGTGTACTCTTTGTGGTTTTGGGCCACCTCAGGGCTGGTGACTAGGCAATTTCTTGAAATCACTTCTTGGTTTTGTCACTTCCCCAAAAACTCTTTACTAGTCCTGCTACCTTCTTGCAACAGTATCAAAACCAGGAGTTCACAAGACTCAAAAAATGAATAGTTTGCTAGGCTCGTATCCAGGTTGTTATGAAAAGATATAATACAATAAGAGTTAAATAAAAAAGATCCAGGGTAAGGCATGGGGAGAGGCTCAGTACCCCCTGGACACACCATCACTGAGGGCCTCTGGGTTTACCAACCAAGTTTCCTTTTTCCCATGCCCCACTGGATTTTTGTAGAAGCTTCATGATACAGACATGTTTGATCAAATTAGTGGTTGTTGGGGCTCATCTGACCCCGCAGTCCCTTCCCTTCCTCTGGGTTGGAGAGTGGAGCTGAACATCCCAACCTTCTGATCATCTGTTTGATGGTCCTGGCAACTATGCTTCCAAAAGGTACTTAGGAGGGGCTGGAGCAATAGCACAGCGGGTAGGGCATTTGCCTTGCACGCGGCCGACCTGGGTTCTATTCCCAGCATCCCATATGGTCCCCTGAGCACTGCCAGGGGTAACTCCTGAGTGCAGAGCCAGGAGTAACCCATGTGCATTGCCGGGTGTGACCCAAAAATAAAAAAAAAAACCCAAAAAAACAAAAGGTACTTAGGAACCTAAACTCAGGTTGAAAGGGACTTGCTATGATTTCTATGATTTTGGTACCACTTTAATCACTCTATCCCTTAGGAAATTCTGTGAGTTTTTGAGCTCAGGAAAAAGTCTAAAAACAAAATGTTTCTTACTTCTATTTTATTTTTTGGTGTTGGCATCACACCTGGTGGTGCTCAGAGCTTACTCTTAGCTCTGAGCTCATGGATCACTCCTGCTGCTCTGCCGGCTATATAGGGCACCAGGGATTGAACCTGTATCAGTTGCGTGCAAGGCAAACACCCTACCTGCTGTGCCATCACTCCAGTCCCCAATATTTTTTTTATTTTAAGTCACAATATCACGGGTTATAAACTAAGACAGTAAACCCAACCCCATTCACATAAGAACCAAAGTACACCCTTCTTCCTTAGTGCCCAAGAAGCAATCTCCTATCTTCTTCCAAAACACAGTTCTAACAATTCTTCCTCTATGTCTTATCTTTATACATTGAAGCAGATTACTTGGAGACAATTCAGTGATACTAGTTATGTTCTTAGGATGTGGTGTGAGGTTAAACAAAACAAACCAACTCACTCATTACAGGGTTTGGACACTGGATGTCTCTAGGAAGGCCACACAATGTGAGCAATTTCTGAAAAAATGCTATATCTTGGAAGTCTTTATTTTTATAAAATTTAGCATTCTGTGAATCACACTTTGTGCTAGATGATATTAAGTACAAAATGAAGAATAAGGTCTTGGCTCACAATTCATCTGGCCAGTCCCTGACTTTCATGAGGGAGGTATTGTAAAAGACCCGATTCCAGACATGAACTGAAAGATTGAAGGCAGGGGAAAATCTTCTCATTTTCATCTGTATTAGGCTAGGTGGAAAACAATCACTTAAATATCAGTCAGATTGACAGGAGAAAAAATTAATAACATTTATGTCTCCTCTATACATCGAAAAGATTGGGTAACAAGCTAATTACTTTAGCTACTACATTAAATACCTTTAGTTAGAGACAAAGGATGGTAACGGTGTCATTCACGGATAGTTGCAGGTAGGAACATGATGATAGTTTAGATTTAAATCATCTCCTTCTCCAGGGATAAAACAGGTGGTCTCTTTTCAATGCAGTGAGGGACATGCCCAACAGAGAGACCTCTTTTATATTAGGGCAGTCTAATATAATCCTCTACCTGCCTCCATCCTCCTATAAAATAGTTCTCATGGGAAATGGCATGTTTTGGGGTGGAGGATTTTGCTCCCTTGTAAGACCAAATTAGGACCTTGGTCTTCTTCCATGTAGAATAGTATTCTATTACATGTGATATTTTCTCTGAATGATTTAATAATTATGAGAAAATGGTATTAACTGTACCCTTACAAGTCTCACGTATAATTTGCAATATTACATTTAAATTTTTTTTTTCTTTTTGGGTCACACCCGGCGATGCACAGTGGTTACTCCTGGCTCTGCACTCAGGAATTACCCTTGGCGGTGCTCAGGGGGACCATATGGGTTGCTGGGAATCGAACCCGGGTCGACCATGTGCAAGGCAAACGCCCTACCCGCTGTGCTATTGCTCCAGCCCCAGTACATTTAAAATTTTTAAAAATAGTTTTCTTTTTATTTTATTTTTTTTGTTTTGAGTTATATCTGGTGGTGCTCAGAGCTTACTCCTTGTTCAGGAATCATTCTTGCAGGGCTCATGGGACCATACAGGATTCTGGGAATTGAACTGGGTCAGCCAACTGCCCCACCCACTGTACTATAACTCCAGGCCTTAATAGTTTTGTTTAAAGAAATGTACTTAGAGAATTGTGAGGGGAGAGAGAGGAAGAGAGATAGACAGATAGATAGATAGATAGATAGATAGATAGATAGATAGATAGATTGATAGACAGACAGAGAAAGAGAGAGACAGAGAGACAGAGAGGTGGTCAAGAGAGATATGGGCTTCTCTAGAGGGGAATAGGCCTTATGGTGCATATGTTATGAAGGCTTTTGATTTCTTTTGAAATGATAAGTATAAGTTGGTAGTATGTATGATTGAAATTTATCCTCTTTTTGTATTATTTTCCCAAACTACAAGCTTTCCCAGAGCTGAATGTTTTATTTTGAGAGGAACTCTGTTTGTTACTCCTACACGGAATTGACCCGAATATATTTTATGTGTTAGCTCTCTATTTTTCTTCTATCCTTCTGTGAATCCCGGAGGACAAAAATACAAAAAAATGAAAATATTAGTCCTATGCAAAGCAATAACTCATGGCTATCTTAAGAAGGGGGGAAAGTACGAAATCATCAGAAAATGCCTCCTATGAATATTGTGAGGATTAATGGAGTTTGTAGGGAAGGATAATACCATGTTGGTTCTTATCTGAGATATTCCATTAATAAAAGGCAGATCAGCAGGAGAAAAAGAAATCAAACTTTAATAACATTATACTTCCCGCAAAGGGACTAAGTCATCACCTTAAATACCATCTCAAGACCAACTGAAGACAAAGCATGTGGAGGGAGAGAAGAGACAGTCAGTTGGGGGAGGCTACCAAGAAAGGCACAGTAAACAGGGTGAGGTTGGCACGAAGATGAATCACTGCCTCTGACTTTGCTAACAGTGAATTATATTTGATCTTCAACCCCCATTCCGTCAAACAGTTTTTCCTTTACTAAAAGCCTCTTACAAAAAGGCAACTTACACCTAGTTTTCAGAGCCTCCCCTATGTGTAATATTTCTCCAAAATAACCATCTCCAACTAGTCCTTATGCCAAGAGACATAGGATGTCAGTTTTTGCTCTCCTATATGTTAATGCACTTGAAGTATTTGGCATAGTGCTCCGCACAAAGTAGATGTTACATAGAAATTTTTGTCAGTTTATGAACTAAGAACTTGATTCATTTAGTTAGTTTTGATTTGGGGCCATAGGTGAGTCGAGCCTATTCCTAGCTCTGTGCTCAGAAGTGACCCCTGGTGATTTTTGGGGGACCATCTGCAGTGTCAAGAATCAAATCTAGGTGGGGCACATGCAAAGCAAGTGCCTTCACCCCTGTACTATCTCCTAGGCCTGAAATAGAAACCCAAAAATCACTCAGATATTGAAGAAGTGATGAAAATCCTTATCTAATGAGTACAAGTTCCACAGAGGACTCTGGCAGATACTCAGTTTGCCCCTTATATGCTAATGAAATGAGAGTTTCTAATGCAAAAAAAAGTGTGTGTGTGCGAGCACACGCACACATGCAAACGAAGCCATAGTGAGTACTGCGTTTGCCTTGCATGCAGCCAACCTGGGTTCCATTCCTGGCATCCCATATAGCACCCCCCCCCCCCCCAGCATAGTAAGGAGTAATTCCCAAGTGCAAAGCCAGGAGTAACCTTGGAGCATTGTCTGTACCCAAAAGAGAAAAAAAAACACAAAACACCAAGGGGAGAATTTCCAACAATCTCAAAGCTTTAAATAGAACTAGTTTCTCTGAACAAGACTTGTTATTACTGGGAAGGTAAAAGCAAGTGGTTTTTTACTCACCTGTATAAAAATAAAAAGAAAAGGCGCGGGCGAGGGAAGGGACGCCTCACCGCACCGAGCCAGGCACAGGGCCTAGGGCAGCAGCTGTCTCTCCCGCCACCCGAGCTCGGTAGCCTCCGGCCGCTTCCCCCACCCCGGGGAGGTTGATGGCGAAGATGTGGCAGGCGAAGGAAGGAACGGAGCCATGATGGTTGGTCTCACTTGCAGTTTATTCCAATCTTCTCTCTATACATACTCTCCCCGACCTCTCTACACCTTTCCGCCCTCTATACACTTTCCGACCCCTCACCTTCTCTCCGAACCCCTTTTATTGATCATGGCCCTTCCAAAGGGCGCAATACATTGACGTCACCAAAAGCACCAAAAGATCTTACAGGAAGAACATTGAGGCAACATAATTCTCTTGTATCTGCAGGCCCTTAATCTAGGCCCCCGGAAAGAAGATACAAAAACAAAACCAAAGCCTTCTTTGGGCTGAAAGCACTAGGATTTACATCCCAAAGGCCAGGCTGGGCTGCAGCCTGGAATCTACAATGTCAAATCAAAGCCTGGCTAGCACCTTAGATCTGCGGGGTCAAAGATCAGCTAGGTTTCTGTGACAAAAGGTTTCTGTGACAAAACTCCAGAAGGCAGCTGGAAAAGGGGAAATATTCCAACACTCACCAGCAGAAAAGCCACATGATTTTAGGGAATAAATTCTGCCCACTAATAGTGAGCTGTAAGTTTGGCTTGCATCTTTAGAGATGTTGAATCAGTCAGTTTTACAAACCACATCTTGCATCAACCCTATATTTTCATTTGTCAAAATGACGTTGCATGGAGATTTTCTGGAGTTTTCGCTAACAAATCTTGCAAACTATACCCTAACTGTCCTCCGTAGTGAATTATCATTTAAGACTCATCTAGAATAATTTATATTTCTGGCATAACTAATAATGAGAAGGAAGAAAACTTCGGTGGTCATTGCTATATAAACAACAAATAGTGGAATGTTAAAAAACTGGAAAGGGAATAAAAATTATAGTGTAAATCAGTTATTTTTGCTATTTCTTGGAAACTACTTTTTGGCATTCTAAGATATTTGACAGCAAGTTTTCACAAATAGATGTTGGAGTTGGGGAGGCGACTTTTGATGAATATTTTATTCTGTATCCAAATAGACATCTTCAACTACCAATTTTTTCTATGAAAAAAAATTCCATTCAACCAAATGTATCATTTTTTTCAGAGAGAATAATTTAAGGATTCTAGGAAACTCAGAAACCATCAAAAGAGGGAAAACAGAAATATAGTGGTCACCAAGCTTCTTGTTGTCTTGGAGAGGAAGCAGCAAATATATTTTATAAGGAAAACTAATTTTAGTATATCAAGTTCTACATCAGTGCATCTTGCTTTTTTAAAAAAATAATTCTTTATGGAGCTAGTACTTCAAAAAATCATATCTTATAAAAATCAATATTTCCAGGAGTTTTAAAGAGACAGATAAGTAATTTCTGGTCCATAGAACTTGGTCAATATTCACTTTCTTATACGCTATCAAATATGTTTTTAAAAAATAGATTGTTGGGCCTGAGCAATAGTACAACGCTTAGGACACTTGTCTTACATGCACCGACTTGGTTTCGATCCTTAGCATCCCATATGGTCCCCTGAGCCATCCCATGAGTGATCCCTGAGTGCAGAGCCAGGAGGAAGTGAGCATCACTGGGTGCAGCCTTAAAAATAAAAAAAGCACATAAAACGAAAACAAAAAGATTGTTAATATTTCTGGACATTAATATAGCTAATTGAAGTTTTGGTGCTTGAATCTATGCCCTGGTGGGTCCAAGCTATAGGATAGTAAAAGAATTTACCAAGAGTGAAATGGTTTAAGCAAGAGCAAAACAAGTTTATTGACAAAATATAGGACGCTGGAGGCCTCCAAAGAAAGAGTTTTGTCTGGCATCCTTTCATTTTGTCTTTTGGCCACACCCAGGGCTTATCCTGGTTCATCACTCAGGAATCACTCCTGGTGGTGCTCGGGGAAGCATAAGGAATGCTGAGGATTGAATCCAGATCAGTTGCCTGCAAGGCAAGCGCCCTATCCATAGAACTGTCTCTGGACTCCTCTCTGGCAGTCTTCAGGGCTACTTGAAAAGACTTACTTTTTTAGAGATTTGTTAGTCCTGGAAGTGGGTGAGTAGGGGACATGGGTCCAATTTGGAATATATGTAAAATATATATGTAAAATATTCTAAGCCAATAAAAAGGAGAAGAAGGACATAGTAACTAGGATCAATGGTGACATGTTCTGAGTCAATCACATAAGGATAATAGAATGTACATGAAATAATTTTAGCCTATCCTGGGAGAAGTAGTGTGGCTGATTCTAGGAATATGGGAGGCAGCAACAAATGTATGTCTTGCTGCGTCTAGTTGATAAATCAGGGGTGACTAGGCCAAGTGTTCTAGGAGATGTGGGGTAGAATGGAGCAATAATGGCACTGCTAGAGTGTCCTGGGCACAGCTGATTGTCTTAGCAAGGAGGGCTGCAGCCTGCCAGGTCTCGAAACTGGGAACTTAATCTTGGCATCTTTTCAGGGGGCTTTTGTGAGACCACTTCACTAATTAATTGATTTTATATTTCTGTCTCATGCATTGCTACTAAATCCTTCACTGAAGTGTTCTCTGATAACTGTTTGATAAAATATCTGTGGGAGAGGGGCACCCAAGTAATGTTCAGGAGGCCCAGGGGCCCTGGGCTGTTGGTCCAATGCAAGGACCATGCAGTTCTGGGGAATAAGTATCTTGGGGCCTCCAGGCCCTCCTGGGGATGCTCCAGAGAAGGTGTAGTGTTGGGATGGAACTGGAGTGAGCCACATGTGCCTTAACCCAACACTAGCTCTCTGGCTTCTAATAAAAAATGGTTGTTTTTTTTTTTGGCTTTTTGGGTCACACCCAGCGATGCATCATCCTGAGCACTACCTGGAACCTCTTTCCCCCAAAAAACTTTTTTTTTTTTTGCTTTTTGGGTCACACCCAATGATGCACAGGGGTCACTCCTGGCTCTGCACTCAGGAATTACCCCTACTGGTGCTCAAAGCGATAGCATAGCGGGTAGGGCATTTGCCTTGCACGAGGCCAACCCGAGTTTGAATCCCAGCATCCCATATGGTCCCCTGAGCACCTCTAGGGGTAATTCCTGAGTTTTTTTGGGGAAAGAGGTTCCAGGTAGTGCTCAGGATGATGCTGAGATAAGAAAGTGATTTAAGGGATTTATCTGAGGGCACTGAACAAAAATTAGAAGGTTGTTTGTGTTTTAAGTGGAAGAGGTGACTCCTGCTAGAAGTAAGGTTTCCCAAAGAATGTGTGAATTCCATTGCAGTTCAACTGTCTTTTGGCTAAATCACCCATTATTTTGCAGGTGAGTGGGGTAAAGTGAAAAGTGAGGGAAGTAGCCTTGAGAAAGAAGTACCTTCACCTGCCTGATTAAACCACTTGGGGAATGTGTTGTGGACTGTTAGGACTGGCGAAGTCAGCTATGAGTTCTACAAGGCATGTATGCCAGTATCCCATAGCCCCAGGAGGCAGCTTTTAAACTGCACCTGAAGTTCACTTGGTCTGCACAGTGTAGGAATTGGTCCCCAATACCTGAATTCTCAGGGAGCTTTGCACTCAGGCTGGAGCCATGAATTTCCTTTGCAGGAAATGAAGTCAGACTGAACCTCAATGCAGGGGTTCTAGAAATGCTGCTTTTTCTTACAGAAAGAATTTTCAGAAGAAGACAAATAGTGGTTAATATAGTTTAATTTAAAGAAATATGAGAGGAGATAAGGATATATGTTCAAGAGAGAACACAGGCTTCTTTTAAGGACGAAAAGCACAGAATGACTTTTGGGAGAAGGTTATATGCAATTTCTCCTAATTGATTTGACCTGGAGTCATCTGCATATAAATGTTCATCTGGATGTTGTCACATGGGGAAAGCCTTAGACTCTTTTTTCCCTTTTTCTTTTTGAGTCACACCTAGCAATACATAGGGGTTACTCCTGGCTCTGCACTCAGGAATTACTCCTGGCAGTACTCAGGGGACCATACGGGATGTTAAAAATCGAACCCGGGTCAGCCACGTGCAAGGCAGATGTCCTACCCACGGTGCTATCGCTCCAGCCCCAAGCCTTAGACTCTTGATAATTCTTTTTTTTTTCCTTTTGGGTCACACCTGGCGATGCACAGGGGTTACTCCTGGCTCTGCACTCAGGAACCACCCCTGGAGGTGCTCAGGGGACCATACGGGATGCTGGGATTTGAACCCGGGTCGGACTCGTGCAAGGCAAACGCCCTACCCGCTGTGCTATCTCTCCAGCCCCAATAATTCTTTCATATTCTTATCATGACCTGTAGGTTATCCTGTAGCTTCTCTCTTTTTTTTTTTTTTTTTTGCTTTTTGGGTCACACCCAGCGATGCTCAGGGATTATTCCTGGCTTTGCACTCAGGAATTGCTCCTGGCAGTGCTTGGGGGACCATATGGGATGCCGGGGATCGAACCCGGGTCAGCCGCATGCAAGGCAAATGCCCTACCCGCCTTGCCATCGCTCCGGCCCCCTGTAGCTTCTCTTTTCTGAGGGGTCTACCCTTCTTGCTTTAGTTTATTCATTCGTGTGGTGCCTCAATTTCTCCATTTGCAAAGAGTGTGCCTTTGGGTTTCTTTGGGACTAGGCAATTTCTTAGTCTTATAATTAAAAAAAACCTCTTTACCAGTCCCCCACCCTCATTGATCTACCTCCAGTGGTACTAAACAATCCCTGAAGCATAGCCCTTGTGTTGAACCAATGCACATGTCTGTGTCTGTTGGTTTCCTCTGAAGGGAATTCAGGGACTCTGAGTGCTCCTTTATCTGTGAGTCATGTAGGGAGAACTCTTCTGTCTACACCCATAAAGCCCTCTGCAGTCAAAGGACGAAAAGAGACGCATCACAAGGAGTGAGATTCAGGTGGCGCATGCCCAGAAGTGGCCCCTGTTTTTCCTGCTTCTCCTCCACTGGTCTGTGGCTGTGAGGGAGCCTGGGGCATGTCATTTGTTGATTCCCACTGATCAGCCAGGCCTGGATAATCTATGAACTGGTTTTGGAGCATCTGTCTGTATCTCAGTCTCTCAGGTGTCACTCAGCAGATGGACCAATAAAGATGACTTTGACAATGGAACCTCTCTTGGGGAATGAGAGATTGATTCAACAGTCATTCAAGATATTCCCTGGATATTGTCATGAGTCTCCTGGGACAACTCATAGGTAGCCCAGAAGAATCTTTTCAAGTTCCTTTTTTTTTGTTTTTGTTTTGGGTCCACATCTAGTGATGCTCAGAGCTTACTGCTGGTTCTGTGCTCAGGAATAATTCCTGGTAGGCTCAAGGAACCATATGGGATTCTGGGGATGAAAACCAAGTGGGCCACAGGCAAGGCAAGCACCCACCAGCTGTAATTTTGCTGTGCCCCCATGCACTATGCTCTTGAGAGGAGCTACCAGCCTCTGGTGCTGCCACCCTTGTGATGTGAGCCGAATCCTTTGTCATGGCACTAGGACAGTTGTTGCTGTACTTGTCTGTTGCTTTCTGACTTCTTGCCCCCATTTGGCTGAAATTGTTTTTTTTATGCTCAGATTCCAGGCAGGAGTTTCAGTAAAGCTGCCCCATTGATGTTCTACCGTAACTCTTTCTCTGTCAATCAGACTTAGGCTATTACTTTGCACACTTGACAGCAGCCGACTATGGTCAGGAGACTGTGCCAAGAATGGAAACTGTCCTTTCCCTTTCTCTGCTGTGCTTGGACATTGGCCCCCTAAATTCCTCCATCAGGTGCCACTGGACACTGTGGGGATCACCAGTTCTTCTATTGTGCCTGGGCTGATGCAACAGTGATGGACATGCATCAGATTTATGTGGAAGGATGTTCACACTTTCCCCAAGTTGTTCAGTCTGTGTCACTTTGGCAAGGGAGCTAAGCTCAATTCAGGCACGTTGGGCTCTAAGAGTAACTGTCACTGTTAAAGAAAAAAAATTCCCAGAAATATTTGTACTGGGCTGATGGGTAGTACAGTGGTAAAGCGCTCGCCTTGCATGTGCCTTACCCTAGTTCAAACCCTAGCACCACCAGCACAGAATCAGATACCTGAGCACTGCGATTGGAAGAAAGGAAGGAATAATTTATTGCAGAAACCAGTTTTGACACAGTGAACATCTCGAGCATTTGGCCTGTCAGATGAGTTACCCTCTCCTTGTTTTGCTCCCTTGAGCAGGAGACTCGGGGTCTTTCCTTGGCACTCCAGGTTCTTATCCCAATCATTAGCTCAAGAAACCTGCCACCCCCCCACCCTTGTTTCATACATAACACTGTAGCACTGCTGTACCATTGTTTATTGATTTGCTCGAGTGGGCACCAGTAATGTCTCCATTGTGAGACTTGTTGTTACTGTTTTTGGCATATCGAATTTGTCACAGGTAGCTTGCCAGGCTCTGCCGTTCAGGCGGAATACTCTTGGTAGCTTGCTGGGCTCTCTGAGAGGTGCGGAGGAATCAAACCTGGGTTGGCCGAGGAATTGAACCTGGGTTGGCTGCGTACAAGGCAAACGCCCTACCCGCTGTGCTATTGCTCCAGTCTGTCAACAAATTTGTTCTTTTTCTCCTATTAAACTGTCTCATGGTAATTTGTTTGGCCAGACCAAGAATAACCCAGCGGGGTAAGAGGAAAACTTTCTCTGAGCCCCAACAATATATATGCACATGTACACATTAGCTTTAGTAGGTCATTCCTGGATTCCCAGACTCCCTAATAAAGAAAGCTGTTTCCATAAGGAGCAGTTAAATGAAGTGGAGGCATCACCGGGCTGGAAATCAGGGTTGATTGTGTATGCCCACGAATGAAGTTTATTGTTGATTCAGTGTACTGGAACGCTAGAGCTCTTAGAACATAGCCGTTCTTGGATAAGCATATTCACTGTAGCACTGTCATCCTGTTGCTTATCGATTTGCTCGAGCGGGCACCAGTAACATCTCCATTGTGAGACTTGTTATTGTTTTTGGCATATCGAATACACCATGGGTAGCTTGTCAGGCTTTGCCGAGATATTCTTGGTAGCTTGCCTGGCTCTCCGACAGGGGTGGAGGAATCGAACCCGGGTTGGCCTCGTGCAAGGCGAATGCCCTACCCGCTGCGCTATCGCTCCAGCCCGGATAAGCATATTAGGCACAAAAAATAAACCAGATGTTATTCACACTTAGTTAAAGAGGTAGCTTTAGAAAGGTAAATCACTACCAGCAGGGAAGCTCAGGAAAATGTAACAACCTTACCGATATGCTCACTCACTATTCTCCAGTTTAGAATTCGAACTAATCAGTCATCTGATTAGCTTACCGAGAATATTGCTTGCATGTTAATGGGCTCTTGTCTAAAGTTCTTATTCACAAATTCACAAACCTTTGGAATTTATATTTTTAATTTTCAATTTTTATTGAAAATTGTATTAATATATGTATTAATATAAAACATAAATGCTAATACATTTGTTAACATAGAAAATTATAAGATTTCATCTTATATTGGTAAATATTTCATTGTTTATATATCCACATCTATTATTTTTAGATTTTAATATGCCTATTTTATTTATATTTATTTATTATTGGGGGGTGTTGGGCCACAATCAGATGTGCTTAGGGCTTACTCCTAACTTTGTGTTCAGGGCCAGTTTTGGTGGTGATCAGAGAACCATATGGGATGCTGCTGTCACACCTGGTGATGCATAGGGGTTACTTCTGGCTCTGCACTCAGGAATTACTCCTGGCGTGCTTGGGGGACTATATGGGATGCTGGGAATCAAACCCAGTTGGCCTCATGCAAGGCAAGTGCCCTACCTGCTGTGCTATCTCTCCAGACCCCTCCACAACTTCTTTATCTAGTCATGTGTTGTTGGATATTTGGCTTGTTTCTTATTCTGATTGTTGTATTTAGTGATTCAGAGTGTATAAGTGTTTCTATACCTTTCTGAGTTAATGATTTTATATTCTTGGGGTAGATGCCAAGACACAGAATTTCTGGGTCATATGGAAGCTGTTTTTATTTTATTTTATTTTTTTTGAGAAATCTCATACTGTTTTTTTGTGAGGCTGAACCAGGTGGCCCCCACCTTTTGTTGGAAACAACAAACCCTGGTTGTTTCCAGTCATTTTGGTATAGACAGTCTCACTGTTTCGAGATGATATCTCATTGTTTTTTGCATTTCCCTGATAATAAGGTGATGATAAACACTTTTCCCTCTGCTTGTTGGCTTTCCATATAATCTCTTTGGAGAAATGGCCGTTCATTTTCTTTCCCCAGTTTCTGATGGGGCTATAGAAGCCCCAAACCCTGGGAATTTCTTAAATGTTGAGCATGGTAAAGGTTTTTTTTTTTTTTTGTCGTGTGAATGAAGTGACTTGGAAGTGCCAAAGGATGGGTTTCCTGAATGGCAGGAAACTCAACCATGGGGTTTGAGGGTTGGATTCACAGTCTTACCCTCTGATCTCGGGATAATGGAGGGAGCCTGGAGGTTGAATCAATCACCAGTGTCAATGAGTTAATCAGTCATGTCTGTGCAATCAAGCCTCCATTAAAACTGATGGGGCTCAATGAAGTCTTCTGATTTGGTGAACTCATGACAATTGGGAAGAACGGTACACTTAGAGAGAACAGGGAATCCTTGTACTCTTTTCCTATATCTCGTCTTATGCATCTCTTCCTATTGGTTATTCCAGAAAATATGATTCATAGGAAATAGTGATATAGATTGTAAAAGGATTTCTTGAGTTCTCTGAGCTACTCCAGTAAATTATTTGAATCTGGGGAGAGGTTCATGGGAGCCTCTGATATATATTTACAACTCTCTCTATATATATCTAGATATATCTAATATTATATACAACACATCACATGTTATATATAATATATGATATATATTCCCAAGAAATCATATATAATATTACATATAAGTGAGCTATAGTTGGGCCAAACCCAGTGCTGCTCAGGGCTTACTCCTGGTTATGTGCTTAGGGGTCTCTCTTCACGGTACTTAGGGGATCATATGCAGAGCTGGGAATCAAATATGTGTGAACTATGTACAAACAAGCACCTTAACTCCTGTACTATTTCACCTGTCCAGATAAATGAGCTTTAATGCTCACCTTCCTCTTTTTCATTTTGGTTAATCTGAGAGTGAAAAAGCACTAAACTTTCTTTGCTGTTACTAGTTGCATAGGTTATTGTTCTTCAAATAATTTTTTGGTGCAATATTTCAAATACTTTTTGAAGATGGAGACACTATGAAGAGAGGTTAAAGTGTTTGTTTTGCTTTCAGCAGACCCCTTGCATTCAATCACAGCACTGCCAGGAGTGACCCCTGAGTACAGAGCTGGGAGAAAATCCTGAGCATTGCCAAGCGTGGCCCTAACCTCCCACCCCAAGCCCAATACTTTTGGAAAAAGATACCTGGCATGTGGTAATGATCTTGCTTTTGCTCCTTTCAGTGCTCATCTTTCCTACCCCTACTGAGACAACCAGCTTTGCTGATCCTTGCTTTGCTCCTAAGAGAAACTGCTCAAAATCCACAGCATCCATGATTTTATTTTCTCCAGTGTGGGGCAGCCCAAGGTGAGCTCCAGGCCTAGCTTCATTCTTTGCTTCCCTCACCCCTTTGTCACAGTTTTTTTTTCACAGGCTTCGTGGTGGCAGTGGAGATAGACAATCAGGAGCCCCTGATTTACAGCCATTGGAGAGAAACACCATAATAAACTGGGCACACCACTGGGCCTTGAAAGGAAGGGAATACTTTTCCTCCCCACCCCCATCTTCTTGTTTGAACTCTTCTCTACATTAGCACAGTGAGCTATTTATCAAAGCTTCAAGAAATTTCTGATAAATAGTGAAGAATAACTTTACATAAATTAAACTATCAATAATAACAGTATCAGTGAAGTAATTGGAAAAAACTCAAATGTCAGGAGTTATTTACTATTTTGTACAGTATTGAACCAAGCATTCACAGACTCAAGACATTTTAAGCTATATTACATAGGAATGAATGATTATGAAATACTGCAACAGCTTCTTTTGGTTATTATTTTTGGACCACACTCGGCAGTGCTCAGGCATTACTCCTGGCTCTCTGCTGAGGGATAACTCCTGGTGGTGCTCAGGGCACCATATGTAGTGCCAGGGATGGTTACTTTTTGTGGAGGTAGGTGGGGGGTTGGGTTTTGGGGCCACACCTGGCAGTGCTCAGGGCTTACTCCTGGCTCTGTATACCCAGCGGTGCTCAGGGTTAACTCCTGGCTCTGTGCTCAGGAATCACTCTTGGCATCAAAATAAATCCAAAGTGAAATGTTTCTAGGCTATTGGTTCTCTGTGAGTTTTATTTCAGTGTAGTAATCTTCCTATAAGTTTCCCTCAGAGATAATTTTTTTGTCTTTGGGTCACACCTGCTGGTGTTCAGGTCTTATTCCTGCCTCTACTTCCATGGATCACATCCAGTGGGGCTCAAGGGACCATATGGGGTTCTGGGGATTGAACCAGGGTTGACTGTGAGGACAGAAAGTTCCCTACCCACTGTGATATCTCTTCAGTCCCTGCCTTGGAAGTTTTAGAGTACCAACTTCAACATTTTCCACATAGTATCTTATCCTTCTCCACGCTTTTCATAGAATGTCAGATTTATATAATGCTCCTGAGCATAACCTGCCAAAATATGACAATTTCCCTGGAAGGAAAAAAGCAGTGAGTTTTAGTCATCTACATGAGCTGGCAGACATCTAAATGAATCTTCTATATGAAGAAAAGGTTTGTCTTTTGAAATATGAATGTCTACTTTCACTAAATTCAAACAGATCCCAATATAAACATCTTCAAATTTGATGGGGTTTCTGTGACTCATCATTTCGAAGACTTTTGGCATCAAATTTCTGGACATTACATAACCCAACTCATTGCAGTAAGGAGGAAACATCTTGAAGAAAAACTTTTGCTAGGAAGTATGGGGTTTGGGTAGAATCCTCTAAAGGAATAATTATCAGATAGAGTATAATCTGTGAAAAACTTTTCTGAATGGTTTAAATTTAAAAGCTACTTTCACAAAATTTCCAGCATTGTTGTCCTCGTGTTATCTTTGATTTTGGGACAAAACTCAAATACCCATCTGAAAAAAGCCATAATTGTTTTATTTCCTTTCTTTCTTTTTAAGTTTTTGGTTTTGGGGCTATATCTGCTGTTGTACAGTGTTTACTCCTGGTTCTGCACTCAGGAATTCTTGTTGATGCTTCTTGGGGGACCATATGCTTGGGTCAGCTGCATGCAAGGCAAATACCCTGCCCACTGTACTATTACTCTAGTCTTAAAAAGTCTCACATATTTTAAGGCCAAGTTATTACAGCTGTTTAAAAATATCTTGTATTTGTATTATAATACATAAAGAAGACCTTTCAGCTTTACCAACTGAACATTTAGTCCTAAGTAGCAGCCCAGAGATATGTTTGAAATTTCTACTAAAAAAATTCTCAGATTAGTTTCAAATCCTGCCATCTAGTGCCTATAAGCCTGTAGACTATCAGATGAGAAGAAAGTACTAGCTGAAGAGTTTTGGTTGTTTGGCATACCCTGTGCTTTAGTGAAAATGATCTTGTGACTATCCAGGTGTGCTTTCTGGATCTTTGCCATCACTTTAAATGTCAAGTAGGGGGTGGTGTTAGGTATTAAAGTGGAAGGCAGTGTTGGAAGACTGAGCATCTGATCTATGGATTCTGAGTCTATATGTAGATTGATGAATGAGAATTGAATGGAACTGGGTTGGAGCAATAGTACATCAGGTAGGATGCTTGTCTTGCAGGCGGCTGACCTGGGTTCAATCCTTGGCATCTTATATAGTTTGATGAGCTCGTCAGGAGTGATTCCTGAGTACAGAGCCAAGAGTAACTCTTGGACACTGCCAGATGTGGTTCCAAAACAAAAAACAAACAAACAACAAAAAAGAAGAATTTAATGGAACTGAGTTGAATTTTCACTCTGACGGTATTTAAGAATTGCTGTGGTGAAGAGGGGCTGGAGCGATAGCACAGCGGGTAGGGCGTTTGCCTTGCATGTGGCCGACCTGGGTTCGATTCCCAGCATCCCATATGGTCCTCCGAGCACCACCAGGAGTAATTCCTTACTGAAGAGCCAGGAGTAACCCCTGTGCATCGCCTAGTGTGACCCAAAAAGCAAAAAATAAAAAAAAAAGAATTGCTGTGGTGAAGAGAAGTCTCACCCAGACCCATGTTGAAATTGGGCCCAGCGGCTTATTCAGCAAGAATGGATGAGTGTAGTTAGTTTTCCCCTTTTCTTAGCCAGGCCGGTTTCTTCAGCCATCTCTGTTTCCACCCACTTTCTTTCCTGCTGTAGTTGATACTGCAATGACCAGGGCACACACGTTCCTGTCTGTGGTGCTCGCAGTGTTAGCTGTGGTGCTGGCTGGGGGCTGCACTCTGTACGCGGGGTGTTCTAGTATATTCTAGTGCTTTCTGGGAGGAAGGTGGCTGCAGTGCTCACACAGGTGCTCCCCAGGATCTGAGCTTCCAAGCACTGGGGCTCACATATCTTCTTGGGGTGCTCAATGTGGGTCATTCCGTACATTTGGTTGTTGTGCAGCTGGAAGTCATAGTTTTTGTCTTTTTTGTCTTTTTTTGTCGTAATGTTTAACAGAGTCAATAGAAGGAAAAGCCAGAGATGCTCAGGGATTACTCCTGGCTCTGCACTCAGGTATTATTCCTGGCGATACTCAGGGGACCATAGGAATGCTGGGGATCAAACCCAGGTTAGCTGCATGCAAGGCAAATGTCCTACCTGCTGTACTGTTGCTTTGGCTCCGTTGGAAGTCAGTTGTGCTGCCAGAATCACAGACAGCAGAGCTGCTAGAATCACTCTAGACACATATGGTGGCACCAGGGATTGAACTGTGGCCTTCTGTTGCAAAGCTGTTCTAAGCTCCTAAACTACCCACCCTACCCACTGGGCTTCAGCTTTATTAAATTTCCTATTTTTCTATTTGTAAGAACAAATCGGATAATATTTAAGTATATTTTTGAAGAGAGAGTTTCTTGACATCCATGAGTGAGAGTGATTTTCTTTTTCTGTTAATGAGGAGAGCAGTGGAATAGGAATGTTCATAGGAATGAATATGTTTGTTTGTATGTGGAGTGTGTGTGTGAGAGTGTGTGTGTGTGTGTGTGTGTGTGTGTAGAATCAGGCTTCATATAGGCTTTTTATGTCCAGCCTTTTTTAGTCCATACACTTGTGTATGATAGTGGGCCCCAAATTCTACTTGTCTAGTGATGTCATAGTCATTATAATGCAATATTTTACATGGCCAGCAGCCCCATACATCCTGTTCTTACTGAATCTCTTGAGAGTGTCATTTCCCCTTGGGCTAGATTTAATCTTATCTTTTGTTCATCGTGGTCCATGCATCTACAAAATTCACTGTTAATTCTTTCCAGTAAGAGGCCACATGGAGTGATTGACCTGGAAATGAAATTCAAAGTGATTAAGGACTACAAAAGTGGAAAATCAATGATTGGTATTGCTCACTACTTAGGCATATCCTTTTCCAATGTAGCTACAATCTAGAAGCATAAGGACAAAGCGACAAGAACTTTTAAAGAGTTGCTTTATTGAGAGCAAGGATGTTGACAAGAATTTGAGGTGCAGAAACTTCTAACCTGGGTTGAAAATTAGGCACCCAAATGCACCCCCTTCAGTACCATAATCAAAAGCAAAGAGTACCATGATCCAAAGCAAAAAGTTTGTGATGCTAAAAGATAATCTAGATGAAACTAATATGTTAACTTTACTTCTAGACATTTGCAAATAGTGAAATTACATGCATATCATAGCATTAATCCCTGTGGTTGAGATGTGTAACTATGTGTGTATGCAAGTGTGTGTGCCTGTATGTATGTGATGGTATGAATTTGTGTACATTTGTGTGTGAAGGTGTTTGTGCATTCTACTTTGGCTGTGATCATTGGGGGTTCTGAAGATGCTACACTTTGGGGACTAATTCCCTCAAAGAATTTTTACTAACTCTGATAAATCTGAGTGGTAAGTGCTCATGTTGGCGAGCTAATCTGGGCTCTGAAGTCAATAGTTGATTGTTTTAATTGCATTAAAATAGGACCACTATGGGCAGAGAGATAGTATAAGGCACTTTCCTTGTATTTGCTGAACCCCAGTTGATTTCCTGGTATCATATACAATTCCCTGAGCCCTTCCTGAAGTGAGCCCTGAGCTGAGAGTCAGGAATATGCCCTGAGCACTCTGAGATGTGACTCTCAAAACAAGACAAATGAACAAACGAAAAAAGAATACCCAAAGCTAAAGTCTTTCTAGAGTCAATAGAAGGAAAAGCCAGAAGCTATTGTCCACTAAGCATAGTTGGAATGTGGAATGGCCTGCATTTGCATTGGTGTTGCTATCCTGAAACCTGCTTCTAGAATATTCCAAAGTAGCTGAAAGTTGATTATATATTCTTAGTCAAGTTGTCAAAATATAGAAATTGGATCAGAAAGACCAGTTCCTTGAATGAGACTTTTGTATTTATTCTGGAAGAAATTTATCTGTTCTTTTCTGAGCAGTTCTAACTGGCCTGACATTAATTTTCATTAAAATTTTAAAGATATTTTAAAGATATTTTTATTTATTATTTTGTTTTCAGGGATACACCTGGTGGTGCTCAGGAGTTACTCTTAGCTCTGTGTTCAAGAATTATTCCTGAAAGTACTTGAGGAACCATATGAGATACTGGGAATCAAACCCAGGTTGGCCATGTGCTAGGTAAATGACTATCTATTGATTTGGTTCTTAACATATGTTATAATCATATATTTGAAAAATTATTTTTGTTCATTTAAATTCATTACCCTTTTTTTTAAATGTAGGAGCACTGCTTATTTATTCAACTATTGATTAAGCTGATTGAATTGGGCATGAATTCCACATTACTTTTTTTATTCAGAATGTTAATTTTATTTTATTATTATTTTTGAATCACCAAGAGATCCAGTTACAAAGCTTTCCTATTTGAGTTTCAGTCATACAATGATCGATCACCCAACCCTCCACCAGTGCACATCTTCCACCACCAAGGACCTCAATATCCCCCCCATCCCACCCCTCTCCCTGCCTCTATGGCAGACAATCTACCCCATACTCTCTTTTGTGTTGCTTGTTATGAATAACATAAGATGTTGCACGGCCACATGCTCCTAGAACTCCAAACTTCCAGATATTTAGGGTCTGGAGAAATCTCTGCAGCGAGCTGCTTTGTTCGGAGATTCTTTTGTGTGTCTCTGGATCATGGCCATTAAGGAGCTTAAGTAGCAGCCAGAGACAGTTTGTGGGCGTGACCTCCAGGGTCCCATGGGGACAGGGGGATGAGACCTCTATTCCTTGAGACCTGGAGTTTGTCGTCACTGAACCCATGTACCTGCACTTCTCACTGGGTTCTGGAATTTGGGAGCTGTCTGGGTGTTTAGGGGGCAGGTGGAAGGATGATGCCTACCCCATCTGAGGCACCATGATGAAGTCAGCCTGGCTTAAAGTCCGGAGGCATCTCTGCAGTGAGCTGCTCTATTAGGAGATTCTTTTGTGTGTCTCTGGATCATGGCCTTTGTTTCCTTGTTTTCCAGAGAAATAAACTATTGGCATATGCCCTGCAAGGTGCACCTGCTTGCCCAAAGCACACCATGCCGCAGGTCCTAACTGAGACTTTTGATCTCTTTCGAGATTTATGAGTCTCTGAAATAAGATCAATAAATAAGCTTGTATAGCTGAGCCAGAGGTGGTTTGTGAGTGTGGCTCCCTCATACCTAACTTTTTTTTTTTTAATTGAATCACCATGTGGAAAGTTACAAAGCTTTCAGGCTTAAGTCTCAGTTACACAATGCTCAAACACCCATCCCTTCACCAGTGCACATATTCCACCACAAAAAACCACAGTAAACCTCCCCCCCATCCCTCCACCCCCTTACATACCTAACTTTTGACCATTTAATTTCTTGGTAAACTTGACCCCAAGTTGTTGGGGTCTGGCCAAAGGCACAGTGGCAATTTTCGGGTATCAGGAAGCCTGAAGGCACCATCAGGCTGCTGATACACTTGCCCTGCAGGTACAGGTTGACTTGCTGGCGGCACCATACCCCCATACATTCCCCTTTTATCTTAAAACATGACCAAAGGAGATATCTAAATAGCATAATGTTTAACAATATACGAATTCCTTGATAATGGAACTATGATGATCTCTTGGAAACTTTCTTTGGTGCACCATGGTACTCTGTTTATATTGCTCACAGGTATCATTTGTTTGTCTGCCTTTAAGCCTTTTTGAAGTACTGGGGAGCAAAGCCAGGGTCCCATGATGCAAAACAAATGATCTATTACTAAGCTATAGCTTCAGCCCCTTAAAATTTTATTCTCTAGAGTTTTAGGTAGGTTCATGAGAAGGTTGAGAGGAAGGCATAAAGAATTTTATAAAACCAGTAAAGTTAATATGCTAAAACCTAAGAGGAGTTGAGTGGAAAATAAATGTGCCCTAGTTAAACGTGCAGCCCTCACTGTGTCTGTGGTTTGATGCGACTTTTTGGGTATCTAGTGCCAGTGGGAAGTGGGGTGCGTGGCTGCCTGGTCTCAGCTCACCGTTCAGTCTTCAGGAAGCAAGCTGAGTGACTTAAATCCGTAAGTTGGGGAAACACCTTGGCTTGTGGTTTAACAAACACGAATATGTATTGGGGTACAAGATGTTGAGCCATAAACATGTATTTCAGACAAGAACAGAAGGGGAATTTATGTATCAGCTTGATTTTGGGGGCACTTCAGCAAAACTTTTGAAAAATTTCTCCCCACTCTTCTAGTTCTAATTCTAATTCAGGTTCCTTTCTGCATGTTTCCCAAATGCATGACCCATACAAAGCATCAGGCCCGAACCCCTCCATGACTGGTCCTAAGGGGCAGGACTGAAGTATCCCTTTGAAAATGGGGCCTCTGAGGTAGGAGATCTGGCCAGGCCTTAACCTCAGAGCCTCCAAACTTAATTGACCCAGTAAAAGGGAAGTACTTCCGGGGCACTGAGAGGAGTGCATTGTAGATCAGGAGCCAAGGGGCTAATGGCTGCCGCTCCACTTCCGGCTGCCATTGAGCAGACCACCCATGAGTTCTGCTGGTCATTTTTGCATTTGAATGCCTCACCCCAAGTCTGGGCTTCTGCAGTGGTTGAATTTCTGGTTGCAAAGGGTGCTCTGCTAGAGTCTCAGGTCCTCTCCTGGAGCACCCAGGCTGGCTCTTGTCTTCCCTTGGATTTGTGTAAGCTCCACGAGTTCTGCTCCTTACGGAGGCCACACTGCCGAGACCCTTTCCACTAAATCTTCCTTGACATTTTGCTGAGTTCCTATTTCCCGGCGCACCACAGCTCTCTGGTGATCTTAGTGGGAAAGGAGCCAGCCTCCAGCAAGTCTCTTTTTGAAAAAGAGGGACATGGCCCAGAGGCAGGTAAAAATAAGGCCGGGAGCAGTGAGTGCAGCCAGAGTGGAAACTGCTGTCTTGTTCTGTTGTATCAAGCAACGGAGGTGCGCTGGGATCTCTCCGGTCTTATTTGGCTGCAGTTGCTTTTCTAGAACATTCTGCAACTCCCTCTCCCCGCCCCCGCTTCGTCTCCCGCCCCCACCCCCCAGGCTAATTTTCTTCTGTTTGTGTTCTTGCATCCTTGCTTCTTGCCACTGCCACCAGGGGGTGGGGGAGGCGGGTCAGGATCCTTCACCTCTTTCTTTCTACCCGCCAGAGATTCTTTCCAGTGTAAATATGCTGTTGTCTGAACTGCCTAATTCCAGCGCATTAGAGAGCACAACAGGAAACGTGAGTGGGAGTTTGAGAGAGCCAAGGGAACAACATTGGCGACAGTTTATCCAGCACGTTCTAGGAAACAGGTGTTATATTCGCTTGCAGCCCAGGGAGAAGAGCAGGGGAGAGGTGGGAAGTTGATTGCATTGGGGGACTTGCAAGTCATTCAGAATGCTAGATCAGAGGATGCCTCTGATTTCTCACTGTTTTCAAAGACACAAACGCCTTTTCCTCCAGGAGTTCCCATTGAAATGAAAAAGACAGAGAAGAAAACATATGCTGCATTCTTTAATAAAAGCAGGAGCCTGAGAAGAAAGGACAGAGTTAAATCGTCCAGGAGTGGTGGAGCATCTGAGTGGGATTGGGAGGGGGGAATGGTGGGGGAGGGGGCTGGAGAGGGCAGGGAGGGCTTTGTTCTGTGCTCCTTCCCCTTTCCCTTTGTTGTCCCCATCCAGTCTGAGGCTGTATGTTTGGCTGTGGAGCAGGGAGTTGGCTCCAGGGATATTAACATTGGTGCCACTGGAGATCGTGCTCACAGCCTCACACTTGCAGGTCACGGGCTCTACCCATAGGCCACGTGGCCGCCCCAAGGTGTAGAAGCATGAATGTAGTGCTGAAGGGAAAGCAGATCTTTCTCCGGAAGGGCAAATGGCAAATGGTGGGAACAGAACATGCAAATGCCTCTGAGGTGAAGAAAGCTCGGCTTGGGGCAGTTTAACATAACACAATGGTCTAAACAGGGCTAGCTGTGGCCCAGGCCTAGAAAAGGCAGAGATAGTGCTGGGGCACACCCAACCCTGCAGCAGAGTTGTTGTTGATTTGGCCCCATGA
Organism: Sorex araneus; assembly: GCF_027595985.1. Classification (NCBI taxonomy): domain Eukaryota; kingdom Metazoa; phylum Chordata; class Mammalia; order Eulipotyphla; family Soricidae; genus Sorex; species Sorex araneus. The sequence continues at coordinate 94,609,961 of NC_073306.1, forward strand.
CTGTCTTGGAGCTTGAGCTTCATGCCTTAGAAAATGGGGACAATTAGATCTACCTCCTGGTCAAGAGAGGTCAAGGAGGGCTCTTAAGTGATAATGCAGTGCCTAACCCAAAGCATGACTCCCATCTTGCCCTGTCTCTGACAGACTGGGGAGTGACTGGTTCAACTTTTTCCTTGAGGGACTGTCCTTGCCCAGCAGGCTCCTGGGTGGGGAGTGCCTGGCTGGCCCGTCCACTCTGGGGACTAGAGAAGGTTTCACCAAAACTTCCAGTGATCCCCAGCACTGATAGCTCCAAGTAAAAAAGAAATCTTTGGTACAAAAGAGCCTCTTAGAAGAGCCCCTCTAGGGGCAGGTGAGTTCCCCTCCATACCCCAATAGAGCAGCCCTGGCAGCCAAAAACTTCCAAAACTCAATCACCACCATGCTCACAGCTGATCTCCACATGCTCAGATAAGCCTAATCTATGAGTGAATCTATTCCTGGACTGCACAGCCATATCTCATACTTTATACCACTGGTATACCAAGAGTAACACACCACCTCTTATGGGGTTTAAAGTAGAAGGCAACCAATCTTTGGGGCAAATATATATATATTTGTGATCTAATCTCTTATAGAAGGGCTTAAAGACTCCTGGGTGAATTACAACAATCTTTACACACTTTCCTCTAAGAAAACTTTTTTGGATCATTTTTAGCAGATTATTCATAACAAGCAACTGTCACTGTCACTGTCATCCCGTTGTTCGTCGATTTACTCCAGTGGGCACCAGTAATGTTTCTATTACACTCAACCCTGAGATTTTAGCAGCCTTACTCCTTACTCCTTTTTCCCAACGATTGGAGGCTCTTTCAGGGTCAGGGGAATGAGACCCATCGTTACTGTTTTTGGTATATCGAATACACCACAGGTAGCTTGCCAGGCTCTGTTGTGTGGGCAGGATACTCTCGGTAGCTTGCCGGGCTCTTTGAGAGGTATGCATATATCTGTTACTGTATTTTGGATATGAATACGTGATGGGGATCTTGCCAGGCTCTCCCAAGTGGGCAGTAGATTCTTGGTAGCTTGTCAGATTCTCTAAGAGGGAGAACTAGGCTATTATATGTCGAGTGGCAGCATTGCAGCCGCACTTCTAGGAGCTTGGTTTTATAGTCTCTGAATGTTACACGGCACCAGGGGCAGTCTCTGGGGGTGACTGCCTACCTACTGGAAAATGGGGGATCTGGGTGGAAAAGGCCCAGTCCCTATCCAAGCAGCCTTGGAGATCTCGGCCCCGGGTCCCGCACACCTGAGGGATAACAAGTAATACAAAATAAATTATTTTGTTAGGGGCGGCAGATCTCTGCCCGGGGGAGGCTCGGAGAGACAAAAGAACAAAACCAAGGCAACTCTTTCTGCAAACGCACGGGGTTTATTTAAGCCAATATAGCTATATTGGGACCTTCAATTGTGCCTCAATAGCGTGGCATAATCGAAGGCCCCGAACTCAAAAAGTTAGCTGTTTTTATACCCTTTTGGGGGAGAAATGAAAATCTCACATATCAAAGGGAATCACATAGGTCACTTAATTTGCATATCTAAACATTTGTTGACAAATGAAAATCTCACATATCAAAGGGAATCACATCTATATATCAAAGGGGATCACACATATTGGGGGAAAATTACATGTATTGGATCAAAGGAGAATCATACATATCAAAGAAAATCACAGGTATTGGATCAAAGGAAAACCATACAAAAGGGAAAACCACACCTATTTCACTTAATATGCTAATTTCAACATTTGTTGACCTTTCCGAGCAGATGTTTGTTTACAGTTCCTAGGGGCAGTTTATTGGCCCATTTGGTGACAGAGTCCTGCCCAGCGGTAAGTCCTGAAATCATCTTTCAAAGCAGTCAAGTAGTTACAAAGGGCAACTTCAGCAGTTAACCCTTAACCTGCCCTCCTCTTCAATTTCAGTTCTGCTTTGGGGGCAGGGTTTGGGGTTCAGGATGGGAACACCTGAAATATGGTGGTGGGAAGGTGCAATGGTGGTGGAATTGGTGTTCGAATATTAAACATAATCAATTATTGGGAACAACTTTATAAAAAATAAAATAAAATTAAAAAAAGAAGAAAATAAAATAAAACAAGGAAAAGGGATTAAAAAAAGGAGTCCCTCTACTAACAGTTAGGGGGTACAGAGGGCTGGGAACAGAGAGAGAGAGAGAGAGAGAGAGAGAGAGAGAGAGAGAGAGAGAAAGCTTTTTGTGTAAAAACACAACAAAGAAAAAATGGAAGGGGCGCGGAGGGGTAGCACCTCACCGTGCCGAGCACAGGGCACACAGGGCAGCGGTGCTCTTGAAGAGGAGGGCAGGTTAAGAGTCAAGAACTGAAGGGCAGGTTAAGGGTTAACTGCTGAAGTTGCCCTTTGTAACTACTTGACTGCTTTGAAAGATGATTTCAGGACTTACCGCTGGGCAGGACTCTGTCACCAAATGGGCCAATAAACTGCCCCTAGGAACTGTAAACAAACATCTGCTCGGAAAGGTCAACAAATGTTGAAATTAGCATATTAAGTGAAATAGGTGTGGTTTTCCCTTTTGTATGGTTTTCCTTTGATCCAATACCTGTGATTTTCTTTGATATGTATGATTCTCCTTTGATCCAATACATGTAATTTTCCCCCAATATGTGTGATCCCCTTTGATATATAGATGTGATTCCCTTTGATATGTGAGATTTTCATTTGTCAACAAATGTTTAGATATGCAAATTAAGTGACCTATGTGATTCCCTTTGATATGTGAGATTTTCATTTCTCCCCCAAAAGGGTATAAAAACAGCTAACTTTTTGAGTTCGGGGCCTTCGATTATGCCACGCTATTGAGGCACAATTGAAGGTCCCAATATAGCTATATTGGCTTAAATAAACCCCGTGCGTTTGCAGAAAGAGTTGCCTTGGTTTTGTTCTTTTGTCTCTCCGAGCCTCCCCCGGGCAGAGATCTGCCGCCCCTAACATTCTGTCTCTCCCGCCACCCGTGTTCGGTAGTCTCCAGCCGCTTCCCCCACCCGGGGGAGTTTGATGGCGATGATGAGGCAGGTGAAGGAAGGAACGGAGCCAAGCTGGTTGGTCTCAGTTGCAGTTTATTCCATTCTCATCTCCATTCTCCTCTGATTCTCCTCCTGCTTCTTCCTCTCCCATGCTACTTCATTCTCTTTCTCCTCTGGATCTGGATCTTGGTCTGGCTTCTCCAGATCTCGCTCTGGGACTTGCACTGGGACTGGCCCTGAAACTGGCCCTGGGACTGACCCTGGGACTGGCCCCCTCAGCCTACTCACACAGCCTAGTTAAATCCCATAGAATGAGGGGTTGGGTCTTACACCTCACCTAGGTGTGGTCACAATTCATAGGGGTAAAGTTCTTTCCCTCAGGGGATGCTGCTTCTAGGACAGATTCTTTTTCAGCAGGACACCCGCCCAAGAGCGGAATCCCATGGGTGTGTTTCTTCTCTCCTTGTCCAACTAACATCTAAGTATTCGTATTATTAATCATTTTGTATGGACATAGCAAGAGATGCATTAAGCTTATAGAATTGCTCTCCTGGGGTCATCTCGATCTCAGACTACAGTGCTCAGACCAGATTAGTCTTTCCTATACCTAGCAGGGTCCTAGTCTCATCGTTGTTTTTGGATCATGACATGGCATGTCCATGACCAATCTCTTAACATATAGTTAAGCATTAGGTGCTTTGGCCAGGCCCATCTCGATGCCAGGGTAGCACACAACTCACCGCTTGCCCTGGGTCCGTCCTGTCCCTCGTCGGGACCCTGCTTTTGGGGGTGCTAGGAACTAAGAGCAGCTGAGGCTTAAGTCGAGAAAGCAGATGCCTGGGAGTGAATAATATTTGAAGCCAATTAAATACCATGTTACCAAAGCATATTAACAACTGTCTTTCTCTGTCCATACAAAAAGGACACTGTTTTAAAGTAAACTATTCAAAAGACATAAGAGAGGAGAAAGACAATATTAACTTACAATACAAGTTCACTGTCTGAGCAAGGTCTGACCTTACAAATTAACAGTCTGATTAGGGGAAGAGCTGATTAACAAGTTGGGGAAGGGAGCATAGAAGTGATTACATATAGACAAAGGAGTGGGAGTGACTCGGGAGCACTTTGATGGGTGTGACTGATATACCTAAGCTCCTAGTGGTAAGGGGAGCAGGACATACCAATGTAGTCTAGAATAGTTTAGAGATTATTACCAGATAAGCCCAAACTCTGTGGCAAGGGAGAAAGGACAAACCAATGATATCCTACAGCTTTTTAAAAAATTTATTATTTTTTAAAAAAATATGGAATGCTTCACGAATTTGCGTGTCATCTTTGCACAGGGGCCATGTTAATCTTCTCTGTATCGTTCCAATTTTAGTATATGTGCTGCCGAAGCAAGCACTTTTTTTTTCTTATTCAGAAAGATGTGGGGAAGAGCTAGAGAGATAGTACAGCAGGGAGGGCATTTGTCTTGCACGTGGCCAACCTGGTTTTGATCCTGCCACCTCATATGGTTCCTTGTGCACCAGCAGAAGTAATTCCTGGGTGCAGAGCTAGGAGTAACTCCTGAGCATTGCTGGGTGTAACCCCAAAACAACAAACAAGCAAAGAAGATGTAAGGGGAGAAAAAGGGGAGAAATATATGTTGAAGAGAGAACCCAGGCTTATCCAGAATGGAAATGGACAAGCGAAGACAGATCAAGCAAGTGAGATCCATGTTCAAGGTAGTACAGGGCTAGAAGAGTAAGCCAAGAGAGACCTTTTAAGCAGTGCTGCATTTTGAAGGATGTAGGTTCTTTTTGGAGTGAAAGAAAGTCACTTTTCTCATTCCAGACAATTGCACACCGACACCCAGGCTGGTGAACCTTGCAGCACCTGCAGAGCCCTGGGAATGAGCACCATGCCCTAGATTAAGAGTGCAGCTTGACTCTGGCCTGAAAACGTGGGGAGAGACCAAGCCTCTGTTCCCAGGGGAGGCAGTTGTGTCTTCTGACAGAAAACACCTTTCAAGAACTACGACTTAGCTTTCCATCTCAGTTTCTTGGATTTTGTCACCAGGAAATGCAGAGCTGGAGACTGTATATTCTCCCGGCCTTGCATGCATGCTGCTGCTTCATCTCTATTCAGTTTTCTGAATGGCAGAAGTGCACATTCATTCATCTGGCGTGATTTTATTTGTGTCTAGCAAGTGATGGGCAAGAAATCGCTGAGCTGGGAGTGGCAGCCAACAGCATGCCGACAGATCAATCCAGAAGATTGAAGCAGAATGACCTCCCTTCATGGATGATCACTCTGAGTTGAAGGAGTTTTAATTATAACATCGAAGTGTATTTGTCTTATGAAGCGCATCAGAGATAAAATATTAAAGGGACAAAAAAATCTCTTCCAAGAGATTGTGTTTTTCTGCCAATATATTTTATTGGAACAATAATCCTGAAAAAAATCAAAGTAACACCGAGATTCTGCCAGAGACAGTTGATGAAATTTGTCATAAAGACAACCCTTGTTCAGCACTGATGCTGCACCAGCTGTCACTGCGTTCGTTGGCTCATTCCACCCTTTGAGGGCCCTCCCTGGATCCATCTGACACATGGAAAGACTGAGGCTCAGAGTTTTGTCCAAGGTCATGCACAGCCAGTGGGAGGTGGTGAAAGACTTTGAACCAAAACTACCTGAGGCTGGGGGTGGGATTTTTTGAGAGATATTGCAGCAAATAGGCACCTACTTACTTTGCACACTATGGACCCAGCTTAGATTTCTGGCACTGCATAGCATTCTTCAAGCCCTGCCAGGAGTAATCCCTGAGCACAGAGCCAGTAGTAAGCCCTGAGCACTTCCAAGCCCCACAGTTCTTCCCCTACCCAACCCCCACTCACAAAAAAAGACTGCCTGGTTACAGAGAGCATCATCCATTGACAGAAACTCTTTGTCGACAAGGTCAGTCTTTGTTTTAATGCCTTGGGTTCATTGTCTGAATCCAACTTATGGCTATCTGTTTTAATCAAAGCCTACTGATTTAAATGTTAATTTCATACCAAGAACTCTCCTAGAATCTTTGACTTGGGGGTCAGAGTCATGGGACAACAAACAGGTAAGGCGTTTGCCTTGCATGCAGCCCACCTAGGTTCTATCGCCTGCATAGGTTCGATTCTCTGAACTCCATCTGGTCCCCATCTCCTTCCAGGAATGATCCCTGAGTACAGAGTTAGGGGAATAAGCCCTGAGAAGCACTGGGTGTGGTCCCCCCCGAAAAAAAAAAAAACTTTGATTAAGTATTTGGACACTGTGACTTAATCAAAACTTTCTTCAACTCTGTTTGAGTGTTTGAGTCAGATCCTCCATGGATCTTAAAAACATGCTTTTTTTTGTTTTTTTTTTTTTTTTTTTTTTTTATTTTAAATTTTTTATTGTGGAAAGTTACAAAGTTACAAAGTTTTCAGGTTTAAATCTCAGTTATACAATGCTCGAATGCCCATTCCTTCACCAGTGCTCATATTCCACCAAGAATCCCAGTATAGCTCCACCCCGCCCCCTCACACCCAAACCCCCCCACGCCCCTAGCCCCCCCACCCTAAGCCCCCCCCGCCTGTGTAACTAATAAATTTCACTTTACTTTCACTTTGATTGCATACAATATGTCAACAAAACTCACTATTATTGTTTGGAGAGTCTCTCCCCTAAAGTCAGACCTGCTGAAAAGGAAGCATTAGATAATTTGTTTTCCATTGCTGAGGATGAAGAAGTATGAGGTCGAGTGACCACACTTAGCGGCCTCTCAGTTTTGGGTTTCTGTAATTTAGTATTTTAGTAACTGAGTCCAGAGAGATATCTGCCAGAAGTTTCATCGTTGCCAACTTGTACTTCACAGTTACATTATATTCCACATATGAGTGCAATCTTTCTATGTCTGTCTCTTTCTTTCTGACTCATTTCACTCAACATGATACTTTCCATGTTGATCCACTTGTATGCAAATTTCATGACTTCATGTTTCCTGACAGCTACATAGTATTCCATTGTGTAAATATACCAGAGTTTCTTTAGCCAATCATCTGTTTTCGGGCACTCTGGTTTTTTCCATATTGTGGCTATTGTGAACAGAGCGGCAATGAACATGGAAATGCAGATGTCATCTCTACTATACCTTTTTGCCTCTCCGGGATATATTCCCAGGAGCGGTATTGCTGGGTCAAATGGGAGCTCAATTTCTAACTTTTTGAGAATCGTCCATATTGTTTTCCAAAAGGGCTGAACCAGTCGACATTCCCACCAGCAGTGAAGGAGAGTCCCTTTCTCCCCACATCCACGCCAACACCGGTTGCTTTTGTTTTTGGGGATGTGGGCCAGTCTCTGTGGTGTGAGATGATATCTCATTGTTGTTTTGATTTGCATTTCCCTGATGATTAGAGATGTTGAACATTTTCTCATGTGCCTCTTAGCCATTCGGATTTCTTCTTTGGAAAAGTTTCTGTTCATTTCATCAGCCCATTTTTTGATCGGGTTGGCAGTTTTCTTCTTGTGGAGTTCAACCAGTGCATTGTATATCCTTGTTATCAACCCTTTATCGGATGGGTACTGCATAAATATCCTTTCCCATTCTGTAGACTGTCTTTGTATTTTGGTCACTGTTTCTTCTGAACTCCATCTGGTCCCCATCTCCTTCCAGGAATGATCCCTGAGTACAGAGTTAGGGGAATAAGCCCTGAGAAGCACTGGGTGTGGTCCCCCCCGAAAAAAAAAAAACTTTGATTAAGTATTTGGACACTGTGACTTAATCAAAACTTTCTTCAACTCTGTTTGAGTGTTTGAGTCAGATCCTCCATGGATCTTAAAAACATGCTTTTTTTTGTTTTGTTTTTTTGTTTTTACTTTTGGGTCACACTTGGCAATGCTCAGGGGTTACTCCTGGCTCATGCACTCAGGAATTACCCCTGGCGGTGCTGGGGGGACCATATGGGATGCTGGGAATCAAACCCGGGTTGGCCGTGTGCAAGGCAAATGCCCTACCCGCTGTACTATCACTCCAACCCCCCATGCTATTTTTTCTTTCTACTTAAAATATTAGTTATTAATGTTTTACTACTGAGCCTGTGGATTTAGCCTGCTAACACTCCCCTTAAAGCCTACCTCTGTAGTTTCCTTTCAACACTGTTAAACTGCTCTTTAAATTAATTCTTAGAGCTTGCATTATTAGGACTACTAGTCACAGCAGAATTGCCTGTTAGATTCCAGATACATTTCCATTCTTTTTTTTTTTCTTTTTGGGTTACACTCGGCGATGCTCAGGGGTTACTCCTAGCTCTGCACTCAGGAATTACTCCTGGTGGTGCTCAGGGGACCATATGGGATGCTGGGAATCGAACCCGAGTTGACTGCATGCAAGGCAAATGCCTTACCCGCTGTGCTATCGTTCCAGCCCCTATATTTCCATTCTTGTTCTTATTTGCTGTTCTTCTTTGCTAGAATTTAAAACCATCTCATGTGAGGCTGGAAAGAGATCTGAATGGATTGGAGCACATGCTTTGCCCTCAGGAAAATAAAAAGATAGGTCTTAAGGGGAGAAATGTTAGCAGGTTAAATCCACAGGTGAGGGAATGGGAGTGAACCATCAATAACTAATATTTTAAGTAGAAAAACAGAGCAAAACAACCAAAGCATGATTTCATTTATTTGTTTGTTTTGGGGACATACCAGCCCGGGGATTACTCCTGGCTCTGCACTTAGAAATTACTCCTGGTGGGGACCAGGGGATCATATGGGATGCTGGGGATCAAACTTGGGTTGGCCATTTGCAAGGCAAATATTGTATCTGCTGTATTATTGTTTCAGTTTCCAAAGCTTGATTTTAAAGATGTATGGAAGAGTCAGCTCAAATACCTTCCTGCCAGGAGTGACCCTGAATAGAAAGTGAGGGGTAAACCTAGCTCACCACTGAATGTGGCCTCTGAAACTAAAAACAGCAGCAGCCTCCGGCCCCTGCCAAGAAATAAAACCCACCTCATGTTTTGTTTGCTTAGTCTGCTTTTAGCACCTAGGAAGCAGTTCTAGGCTTTCAAACGCCAACAAGCACCTCGAAGACCCAGCAGGGGCAGTGGTCTGGGAAAGCACAGAACAATGAACTGGAAAAGAGATCCTTCTGGGCACAAAAATAGATTAAGTAGGGGAGGAAATTCATCAGCATAGGCAGGAGAGCAAGCTTGGAAGAGAAGAAGTCGAGCCCAGAAGAGCTAGGGTGCACTAACAGAGTGTACATATTCTAGTTTTTTCCTTTTTTAAAAGAAAACACATGCATATTCATGAGGGAAAATGGTGAACATGTGTAGGAGAACAGCTCATGAACATGTATCGACTATCTAGACAATGGTGGGTGTATTTGCGGCCTGGTGATGAGCAAAAAGGTGAGTGGAGGTCGAGGAGGTCTCTGCATGCAGACTCCAAGAGACTTGAGTTCCACTCAGCACAAAAGTGTTCTCCTTGGGTTTATTTTTTAATCCTGCACCCTTAGGGGACCAAATAATGCAGGGGCTTGAATTCACGCCTCCTGCATGCAAAGTATATGCTCAGTCAATTGAGCTGTCTATGAGCCTTTCATTCCAAATGTTTTCAAGGCTCTGTTTTGACCCAACCAGAACTGAAAAAGTTAGCTTTTCCAGGTGAGAAACCCCCCAAACCAGATAATTTTAGCTTTTCCTAACTCAAGAGGGTTCTGTCCTTCTGTCCAAGGTGGTGTGAGGAACTTTTGCTCCCCAATCTGGAAACTCTTAGGACTTTTACGGGCTTTTCCACTGCATAGTCATGATGAATTCATCATTGGCTCCTGGAATAGAAGTTAGCTCCTCTTCCCTGATGGAAAATCAGGGTTCGCTTTCTCTGGCATTCAGCAGCCCCCCCCCCCGCCCTGCCCCCTGTCATGTGTTTTCCAAAAGTTATATTCACTAACACAGAGCCCACAGAACATCTGGATTTAGGCTTCTGTGGTTATGAACTTTTCTTAGGAAATGAGGACAAAAGAGCAAATGCTGAGCCAATTGATGTCCCCATTGTTCTAATGACCCAGGAAATCCTAAGCATTTTGGAGCTGTGTACCTGGGGCTGTGGATGAAGACCATAAACACATGGAAATACACAGTGGTCATTTGAAAGACCAAATATAACTGTCATTTTGTTTGTTTGTTTGTTTGGGGGCCACACCCAACAATGAGCAGGGGTTACTCCTGGCTCTGTACTCAGGAATCACTCCTGGGGGACCATACAGGATGCTGGGGATCAAATCTGGGCTGGCAGTGTGCAAGGCAAATGCCCTACCCACTGTACTATTGCTCCGGCCCAAAATATAGTTGTTATTATACATGAGGATGACTGGGACATGAGAATGCATCTCCCCCCACTCCTGAGATCTGATGGAGAGCATATAATAGTTAAGGTAAGCATTTGTGTCAAAAGTAGAAAGATAACCAAAGGATGCACTCGGTTGGAATAAAATCAAGTTTTACTGAAAGAAAAGCAAAAGCAACAGCAAAGACATTCCCACAAGAGCAGGGAGTGCGGGTCTAAAGTGGGGATCAAAATTTCTTTGCTTTGTCTCTTTCTGGTTTCAAACTTCCGGCCTTTTTATTGCCTCTTTTCCAAATGAGTGTAAAATACTTGAGGTCTGAGGACCTGATAGTATTGGGCCAGGTTCATGGGTTACCATGGTAACTACAAACTGTCATGATACATGGTTTTCATGTTTAAGTATTTTGATGGGGGTAGAATGAGCTAGAGTTCACTCAGAAGTCCCCTAGAACTGACCTACGCTTGCTTGGCCCTGATTATAGCAAAATGAAGAGAACTCGCAGGAAGTCATAAAGGGCTGATGACATTTTTTACCATCCTAAATTAGGACTGGATTGAAGCCTTCTTTCAGGACAGTCTATTCACCTTGTTCATCCTTCTCCAGTCTCTCATGACCTCACACACACCCTTACTAACTACCCCCTAACACTACAGCTCACAACATTGAGGGGCCTATTAGTGGTTAATCCCTACACCCTCTGCTAGTATGTAGAAATCTCTCAACCCCTGACCCAGGATTGAGCATTTTCTACGTTCCTCCCTCTCTCCTGTCCTTTTATTTTTTCCTTCCCCCTAAGCTCTGCTCTGGATGGTCTGTGACATTGAAAAATTCTTAGATCTGCATCCTGGGAGTTCCTTTTGCTTCTTTCTGCACCTTTAGCCCAGGTTTCTTCTTTCTTGAATCCTTTGTTTTGCTGGAGCATATTGTCTAATGTCTTCTTCAGAATAAGTACTTGAAGTACATTTTTTAAAAATATATATTTTTTAATTGAACCACTGTGACCCTTACAAAGCTGTTCATGATTAGGTTTAAGTCATGCATTGTTCCAACACCCATCCCTCCAACAATGTACATTTCCCAACACCAGTGTTCCCAGTTTCCCCCCACCATCCCCCCCTCCACCCAGCCTGCTCTATGGCAGGCACTTCTCTCTCTCTCTCTCTCTCTCTCTCTCTCTCTCTCTCTCTCTCTCTCTCTCCACTTCTTGAGAGAACACTGATCTGAATTCTCTTGTTCTACCTTCATATGCTAATCTCTTGATTATTTATTTATTTATTTATGCTTTTTGGGTCACACCCGGCAATGCACAGGGGTTACTCCTGGCTTTGTACTCAGGAATTACTCCTGGCGGTGCTCAGGGGACCATATGGGATGATGGGACACTGGGAATCAACCGGGTCAGTCGCGTGCAAGGGAAATGACCTATCCACTGTACTATCGCTCCAACCCCTCTTGATTATTTAAATAGTGTAGAGACTATACTGAAAATACATACATATGTTTCACATAATTTTTAATGTGTTTGTTTTGTTTGGTAGCCACATCCAGCAGTGTCAGGGCTTACTCCTGGCTCTGTGCTCAGGAATCACTTCTGGTAGCCTTGGAGGACCATATGGGGTGTTGGTGATCAAACCTGGATTGCCTACAGTCAAGGCAAACACCCGACCTGGTGTACTATCTCTCTGGCCTTTTACAGAATTTTAAATTGATGTTCTGTTGTCTTAGATGTAACTGTGAAGAGTCATTCCACTGCTGCTTGAGGGCCAGTCAGTCAAGAGAAACAACCAACCTGGTTGGAATATGGTAGACCCAGGTCCTCAAAGCAACCATCTTGCCTGCAAGAAGAGGTTTTTAGCAGGAGAAAACAGGGAATCGCACTTTTTTTTTAAATTTATTTTATTGAATCACCATGTGGGAAGTTACAAAGTTCTCAGGCTTATGTCTCAGTTATACAATGCTCAAACACCCATCTTTTCACCAGTGCCCATATTCCACTGTTGGAATATTTCCCCTTTTCCAGCTGCCTTCTGGAGTTTTGTTACAGAAACCTTTTGTCACAGAAACCTAGCTGATCTTTGACCCGGATCTAAGGTGCTAGCCAGGCATGATTTGACTTTGTAGATTCCAGGCTCTGGCCCAGCCTAGTCTTTGGAATGTAAATTTCAGGTGCTGTCTAGTTTGTAATTGACATGTAGATTTCTTGCTGCAGCCCAGCCTGGTCTTGGGGATGTAAATCCAAGTGCTTTCAGCCCAAAGAAGGCTTCAGTTTTGGTTTTGTATCTTCTTTCCGGGGGGGGGGGGGGGGGGGGGGGGAGCTAGATTAGCGGCCTGCAGATACAAGAGAATTATGTTTGCCTCAATGTTCTTCCTGTAAGATCTTTTGGTGCTTTTGGTGACGTCAATGTGTTGCGCCCTTTGGAAGGCCATGATCAATAAAAGGGGTTCGGAGAGAAGGTGAGGGGGTGGAAAGTGTATAGAGGCGGGGAAAGTGGATAGGGGCGGAAAAGGTGTATAGAGGGCGGAAAGGTGTAGAGAGGACGGAGAGTGTATAGAGGAGAGACTGGAATAAACTGCAAGTGAGACCAACCATCATGGCTCCGTTCCTTCCTTCGCCTGCCACATCTTTGCCATCAACCTCCCCGGGGTGGGGGAAGTGGCCGGAGGCTACCGAGCTCGGGTGTGGGAGAGACGGCTGCTGCCTTAGGCCCTGTGCCTGGCACGGTGCGGTGAGGCGTCCCTTCCCTCACCCGCGCCTTTTCTTTTTATTTTTATACATTCCACCACCAAAAAAAAAAACCCAGTATACCTCCCACCCCCCATCCCCCAACCCCCACCCCCACCTGCATAACTGGTAAATTTCACTTAATTTTCTCTTTACCTTGATTACATTCCATATTTCAACACAAAACTCACTATTCTTGTTGGAGTTTATCCCCCAAGAATACGGCTCTATTGACAAGGAAACATTTGATAATTAGTTTTCCACTGATGAGAATGAAGAGATATAGAGTTTAGGATTTCTGTATTTTAGTAATTAAGTCCAGGGAGATTTAAGTTGGAAATTGCATCATTTCCCTTCCTGGGGCAGCATGGAACAAGAGCTTAGTTCACAGTCTGGAGGCATGGCTGCAAACACTTGCTGGGACCAGAAGTAATATAGCTGGCTCTGGATCCTGGTTGTTCAGCAGCAAAGTGGCTGTGCAAAGGCATGGCCACCCGGGTCGAATCTCAGTGGAGCACGAGTCAGTACCGGCCCTGGCCCAAGACTGCCCAAGCGTCCAGTTGTTTCAAGTTCAAAACACATTTTTTTCCCCGCACCACCAAGTTCATACCTGTTTAAAAGTTCCATAATATGGTGGACACAACGCCACTTCCTCCCGGAGGGAAGAAAAACCAAGGAAAAAGGATATTTCCCCCCTTAGCCGGCGTGGGGCAAAAGCTTAGTTCACAGTCTGGAGACATGGCTGCAAGCACTTGCTGGGACCAGAAGTAATATAGCTGGCTCTGGATCCTGGTCGTTCAGCAGCAAAGTGGCTGTGCAAAGGCATGGCCACCCGGGTCGAATCTTGGCGGAGCGCGAGCCGGTACTGGCCCCGGCCCGAGACTGCCCAAGCGTCCCGCTGTTTCAAGTTCAAAACACATGTTTTTTTTTGGGGGGGGGAAGGGCACTTTAAAAAAGAGTAGAAGCAGCCCTGTGGGTGCCAGAATGATGGATGAATTCCCTCTAGGGCTGGTCCCTAGAAGCACATTCTCTCATATATGCAGCCCCAAACAAAGCAATGGTTTGACTTTTGAGGAGATAACAAAATGAGAACAGAAGTGCTTATCTTATTCTTGTTTTTCAGTTTTGGGGCCACAGCTGATGGTGTTCAGGATCTGGTTTGATGCTTGGGTTTGGTCTCTGTGGTGCTTAATGGATCAGCGGAACAGATGATGGGATCAAACCTGAGCCTCCGCCGTGAAAAGCCTGTGCCCTAGCCCTTTGAACTGAGCTGTCCTCTGACTCCTTTTATTCCCTTTTTAATTCACATCTCTCTCTCCCCCCCCCCCCGCTTTCTCTAAACACAACAGTACTTGTGGGTAGGAAGTGCCCATAGTATTTTTTTTGGAGGGAAGCACAGCCAACAGTGCTCAACAATCACTCATGGTGGGCTTGAGGGTCCATATGGGGATCCACATGGGGTGCCAAGGATTGAGTCTGTGTTGGTGGAGTGCAAGGTAAGCGCACTACCTGCTGTACTATTGCTCCAGCCCTGCCCCATGCTAGCATTTGGGAGGCTACACTAAAATTGGAGCTCTAGGGCCACTTTCTGCCGTGTGGGGACACTATGGCAGCAGGGGTCAAACCCAGGGCTTTTGCGGGCAAAGTATGCACTCCAGGCTTTAAGCTGTTTCTCTAGCCCATCTGTCCTTGTTTAAGGCTTTTGGTGGAAGGTTGAGATGAAGAAAATTAGTCATATCTCTAGTTTCTGATCAGCTTCAGAAATTGGTGTGTGAACTCTTATAATTTCCTTTTCTGGAGAGTTTTAGTATTTTTCTTTTATTTTTTCCTTGTCCTCAAATGTAATGATTATGAACTCTAGTGTGGGCACTTTTTTCCCACTCATTAGATACTTAAGAAGTCCTTCTTGAAGGAAACTTCAAATCCTTATGTTTGGTGGAAATTTTCTTGTTTCTTAGTCATGTCTTCTCCTTTATCGTCTCGTCTTTCTCTTTCTGGAATATCTATTATTCGAATGTTGATCCTCTTTGAGAAATAAAACTCATTTTATTAGCTTTTCTTGTCTGTTTTTATTTCTTTTGATCCTATTTTCTAGAATTTTTCTAGAATTTTCTAGAATTTTCTCAGTCTTTCTTGGACCTGCCAGATGGTGATGGGCATGATCCAGGGTGAAGTGGTCCATGTCAGGACCTTGTACTGTGCTGCTGCTCAAGTCATTGGTGCTGGGGCCATCAGGGCCAAATCTACTGATGTGTAGGGGCCACCAGGGTTACACACAGAGATTCCTGTGGGGTCACACAGTGCTAGGGATGGAACCTAGGTCTCTGTACATACTAGACATGTAGGTTAGGAAATCTCCAATCCTTTAGTAATCTCCCAGCCCTGAGTTTAATTTTTTTTTAATGTAGGAGTACTGCTATTTATTCTGCCATTGATTAAGCTAATTGAATTGGACATAAACTCCACATTACTTTTCAAATTCAGAATATATAATCATATGAATAAAATTATATAGAATTAATAAAATTCTATATAATTTTATTATTATATTTTATTATTATTATAATATTTTTAAATTAAATTTTATTGAATCTCCATGTGGAGGGTTACATAGTTCTCAGGATTATGTCAATTATACAATACTCAAACACCCTTCCCTTCACCAGTGCCCCTATTCCATCACCAACCACCCCAGTATACCCCCCCCCCCGTCCGCCCTTGTAATTGATAAGTTTCACTTAGTTTACGCTTTATCTTGGTTACATTCTGTTTCAACACATTACTCGCTATTGTTGCTGGGGTTTCAAGCAAGTCCCATTGTTTGTTACATAACTTTTCTATTTTTTTTCCCCCCTCGACCCGCGCCACCGAGTTCACGCCTGTTTAGTATTCACCACGCTGCCTGACAAAGGAAAAAAAAACCGGAAAAGATGGTTATTTCCTGTCATCAGCCGGCGTGGGGCTCTGGCTTAGTTGATAGTCTGGTAGAAAGTCTGCAGTTTCTGGAACCAAAAGTAGTGTGCTGGTATCGGCCCTGGCTCGAGATTCCACCAGCATCCCGCTGTTCCATGTACATAATACTTTATTCCCTTGTATCCCATTCCCATGCCACCAGGTCCGTGTCAACTTAATGGACATCATACTATGGTTAACGCCACGCCGAGTTTCTTCCCGAGAAAGAAGGATATTTCTTCTCAGCTGGCGTGGGGATATGGCTTAGTTCAATCTAGAGAGCTGGCTACTATTTTGGTTGCCTTCAATATTTCAACAAAAAACTTACTATTCTTGTTAGGGTTTCCCACCAAAGTCCAACCCGTTAAAAGGGAACCATTTCAGGGGCTGGAGAGATAGCACAGCGGGTAGGGCGTTTGCCTTGCACGCGGCCGACCCGGGTTCAAATCCCAGCATCCCATATGGTCCCCTGAGCACGGCCAGGGGTAATTCCTGAGTGCAGAGCCAGGAGTAACCCCTGTGCATTGCCAGGTGTGACCCAAAAAGCAATAAAATAAAATAAAATAAAATAAAATAAAATAAAATAAAATGGAACCATTTCATATTGCCGATGATTAGATGACATTAGGTCGCGCGGCCGCTGCAGCGGCCGCGCGGTTTTGGGTTTCTGTATAAAGTCCAGGGAAAATTCTGCCTGAAATTCTATCACTACAATCTTTTACCCTTTTATGGTGCTCATAAGATGGGAAAACCTAGAGAAATACCGGGCCCCCGCATGGGCGGAAGTGGGAAAGCTCCCTTGTCCTCCTCAGTCATACTGGAGCTGCGGGCGCGGCGAAGTGGGAAAGCCCACGTGGCTGCACTCTCTTTAAGTGTCCGAGGTGGGCGGAGACCGGTACTTCCCCACCCTCGATCTCCTGCCAGCCGCACCGCGCATTTGGGTGCGTGTCTCCATTTTGTGCTCAGAGAAGTGGGGTGGAGGCTGTGCTGTGCCCAGGAGAGGTTGAGGGAGAGAGAGAGAGAGATTAAAAAAAAAAAGAGAAACGCCGGGCCCCCACACGGGGGGCCTGGCGGAAACGCTCAAATCACATACTGCAGGTTGCTGGTGGACTGCTTGTGTCCAAAGCAGCTCCCTTGTCCTCCTCAGTCATACTGGAGCTGCGGGCGCAGCGAAGTGGGCATATTTTATTATTTTTTTAATCACTGTGAGATACAGTTACAAAGCTTTACTGTTTGAGTTTCAGTCATATAATGATTGATCACCCAACCCTCCACCAGTGAATATCTTCCACCACCTATGGAAATGTATCCCAGAAGTGTATTCCCAGTATCCCCCCATCCCACCCCTCCCCCTGCCTCTATGGCAGACAATCTCCCCCGTACTCTCTTATGTATTGCTTGTTATGAATAGCATAAGATATTGAGTGACCACAGGAGCGACTTTGTGCTCCTAGAACTCAAAAATTCCAGATAATTAGGGGTCTGGAGAAATCTCTGCAGCGAGCTGCTCTGTTTGGAGATTCTTTTCTGTGTCTCTGGATCATGGCCATTAAAGAGCTTAAGTAGCAGCCAGAAGCAGTTTGTAAGCATAACCTCCAGAGTTCCATGGGGACATGGGGATGAGAGGGACTGGCACATCCCCTATCCCTTGAGGCCTGGAGTTTACCGTCACTGAACCCGCATACCTGCACTTCTCATTGGGTTTTGAGGGGGCAGGTGGAGTGACGACGCCTACCCCCATCTGAGGCACCATGGTGAAGTCGGCCTGGCTTAAAGTCCAGAGGCATCTCTGCAGCGAGCTTCTCGGGTGGGAGATTCTTTTGTGTGTCTCTGGATCATGACCCTTGTTTTCATCCTTTCCAGAGAAATAAAATATTGGCATATGACCTGCAGGGCATGCCTGCTCACCTGCCATGTGCCACGCTGCTGGCCCTAACAGTGGCTTTTGATCTCTCTCTCTTTTTAAAATTTATCTGACATTTATTTTTTAATTTATTTTTTTTATTGATTCACTGTAAGGTATAGTAACAAAGCTTTCATGTTTGAGCTTCAATCAAACACCTATCCCTTCAACAGAGTACGTTTTCCACCACCAAAATTCCCAGAATCCTTCCCCCGTTCCACACCTCCCCCTACCTGTGTGGCAGAAAATTTGCACAATACTCTTTCTCTACTTTAGATATTTAAAGATACTTTAAATATCTTCGATATTTTAAGACCAGTCCCACCACCACTCATATCTGTCGAAAAGGTAATGCTACACAGTGTGTTTTGTATTGCTTGTTGTGGATACAATATAATGTCGTGCGGCAATATGCTCTAGGAATTCTAAAATTTTAGTAATTAGGGTCTGAAGAGATCACTGCAGCAAGTTGCTTGGGTCCGAGATTCATTTGTGTGTCTCTGGATCATGGCCATGTGGGAGCTTAAGTAGATGGTGGCCGGATGTGGCGTCATCTCAGAGTCCCATTGGAGTGGGGGAACAGAGAAGGACCCACTCCTCCCCTGTCCCGTGAGGCCTGGTGTTTGCCGCCACCGCCACTTATACATGGAGCTTGTTGCTGACTTCTAGAAAATGGCGGCCTCCAGGGCTCCTAGAGGGCAGGCGGAGGGATGGAACCTGCCCCTGTCTGGAGTAACCCAGCAGAAACTATTGCAAAGTCCAGGGCCATCTCTGCAGCAAGTTGCTTGGGTCTGAGATTCGTTTGTGGGTCTCTGGATCATGGCTGTGTGGGAGCTTTAGTAGACGGTAGCCGGTTGTGGCATCATCTCAGAGTCCCATCGGGGCAGGGGGAAGAAGAAGGTTTTTGATCTCTTTTGAGATTTATGGGTCTCTGAAATAAGGCCAATAAATGAGCTTGTATAGCTGAGCTGGGGAGGTGGTTTGTGGGTGTGGCTCCCACATATCTAACTTTTGGCCATTAAATTTCTTGGTAAACTTAGTTCCAAGTGTTGGGACCTGGCCAAAGGCACAGCGGCAATTTTGGGGTATCAGGAAGTCTGAAGGTACCATCAGGCTGCTGATGCACTTGCCCTGCAGGTACAGTTTGACCTGCTGGCAGCACCATACCCCCCTGCGTTTAATTTTTAAAATTCTGTTTTATCTTTCAAAACTTCCTCATTGAACAGATACTTTTTAAGAGTCTCTGTTCTTAGCTTAACAGACGCATTCTTTTACCTGACTCAAAAAAGCATTTGTACACTTTAGAACATTTTCTTCTTTTTACTCTATGTCCTTTATAGAGTAGGCTTCTTTGATCAACTGGTTTGTATGGATCTTTTGTACATTGGTAAGAGAAGCAACACAATGCTGTGCCTCCTTTCTTCTTGTCAAAGCTGCAACAGGGTCTCTAGGATTAACTTAGAAAGCAGTAAATTATGCTGCCCAGAGACTTGTGAGTGAGACTGTGGGAACTCCTTTCTTTGGAGCAGTCACTTTTTTAGTTTTTTTTCTCTTTTAGGTTTTGGGCTGGACTGGAGCGATAGCACTGTGGGTAGGGCATTTGCCTTGCACGTGGCAATCTGGGTTCGATTCCTCCGTCTCTCTCCGAGAGCCTGGCAAGTTACCGGTAGTATCCTGCCCACACGGCAGAGCCTGGCAAGCTACCCATGGCATATTTGATATGCCAAAAACAGTAATAACAAGTCTCACAATAGAGACGTTACTGGTGCCCGCTCGAGCAAATTGATGAACAAGGGGGTGACAGTGCTACAGTGCAGGTTTTGGGCCACACCCAGCAATGCTTAGGGGTTTCTTCTGGCAGTGCTTGAGGGACCAAATGAGATGCCGGGGATTGATTCTGGGCCAGCTAGTGCAATGCAAGAGCTTTACCTGCTGTACTACTGCTTCAGCTCCTCTTTTGGCTTTCATTGCACTGATACAGAGTTTCACAAATCCCCCTGGATTGATAAGGAATTATGTAGAATAGAGCTGGTAGAGGAGACTGCAATGGGATTCTTCTTGTCCTATAGACTCATCATCATACTATGAAAGTGTATCCCCAATAATG
Source organism: Sorex araneus (assembly GCF_027595985.1). NCBI lineage: Eukaryota > Metazoa > Chordata > Mammalia > Eulipotyphla > Soricidae > Sorex > Sorex araneus. The sequence goes on from NC_073306.1 coordinate 94,630,021, forward strand.
TTCTTCACCAACATGTATGATATGCTCATGTATGTACCATGTGTATTCCTCAATGGTACAGCTCAGCAGACCTCCTCCTAAGTTACCATTATTTTCCCTTTTCATTTTTCATGGAACTATGTACAGACCTATGACATCACCCGAATTGTACTCAGCTTCGCGGCGGACCCCCCAGTTTCTCTTTCTGAAGCTTATTCTGCAGACTCTGCTGGCCAGGGGAGCTTTCCCACTGAGACTTCCCTCTTGCTGAGGAAGCCTTTCGTTGATATTCAACTGTTCCTGTGGTTTTCAAATGAGAATCCTGCAAGTGAGAATCCTGCAAATGTCTCCAGTTTCTCAATTGCCTGTTTTACTTATTTAATTTTATTTATTTAGGGTTTTTTTTTTTTTTTTTTTTTTTTTAGCTGTGGTGCTTGAGGACCATGTGCAGTGCAGGGATTCAAATCAGTGTAGTGAGTATCTCTAGGCATTTTCCCTAGAGGTGGTCAGTGTCTGTAGAGAGAACCTTGCCTGAGGACTATAAGCCTGTGCCTGGCATCTGGGAGCAGTTGAGGGAGAATGCTTAGGCTCACAGCATGCTGGATTGCATGCAATCCTGTTTTTCAGACAGATGCTAATAGTTATCACAGGTTGGGCCTGGTCGTCCCAAGTTTGGTGCCTGATTGACCTGATTGAGCTAACCTTTCTAAATGTCAACCTCCACCATTCTGCTGGGCTGCAAAGGATTAATTGTCTGCTGGGGAAAGGAAGAGAACAGATGGGTGGGATAATAGCTTAAACTTGGCACTTCCAATCCTCCAAAACCTCTCTAGGATCTGTGGAACAGAGAGGCTTGGTTGTTTTTTCACTTCTTTTCTGCTAACTTGTTCTCAGGACCTTCTGGTTCATCTGCTTCTTAACTTCTAAAACTGTACAGACAATTACTTTTTGCTGATCTTTCTCCCTTATTCTTTTAATTTTTTTCCTGTTTTTTAAAACAAACAAATAAAACATACTTTCATCTTAGTGAACTTTTTGTAGGACCATGGTGTTCTAGCTGCCTTGATTAGCCAGAGTTGCTCAGAGCAGCCTCTGTTGACTGCAGGGTTTAGAAAAAGCAAGTGGAAGAATATCTCCTGGTTGTAGAACAAGAACCTGTGTTATCTGAAGGTTAGTAACTACCGCCCTGGCCCTCCACCGAGATGTAACCCCGGTGGCCGCACGTGTGCAGCCTCTCTGCTGCTGCACGACCATGGCCCTGGAGGCCAGCTAAACTACTTTGGGCACCAGCAGTTCTCGCAGAAAGGTCTCTAGACTGTGAACTGAGCCCCGGCTGCCATCTTATGACGACCACAAAAGGGAGGTACGAGCTTGCAGTGATGCAATTTTGGCAGAAATTTCCCTGGACTTAAAAACGCAATAGTGGCCACGCGACCTCATATCTCTTCATTGTCAGCAATGGAAAACAAATTATCAAATGCTTCCTTTTCAACAGGTCTGACTTTGGGGGGGGGGGGGAAACTCCAAACAATAATAGTGAGTTTTTTGTTGGAATATTGAATGTAATCAAAGTAAAGAGAAAGGTAAGGTGAAATTTATCAGCTACACAGGCGGGGGGTGGGGGTGGTATGGGGTGTATACTGGGGTTCCTGGTGGTGGAATATGTGCACTGGTGAAGGGATGGGTGTTTGAGCATTGTATAACTGAGACTTAAGCCTGAAAACTTTGTAACTTTCCATATGGTGATTCAATAAAACAAACAAACAAAAAAGATAGTAACTACCGCCCTGTTTCACAAAACACATGAGATATATTGTATTAGGTTATTTCTTAGTAATGCTTTGGTTTTGGTTTTTAAAAGTCCACACTGGTGGTGCTCAGGGCTTACTCCTGGCTCTTCACTCAGGAATCACTCCTGGCAGGGCTCAGGGGACCATACATGATGCTGGGGCTTGAACCTGACTCAGCTGCATGCAAAACAAGTGCCTCACCCACTTTGTTTTGGGTGGATCTCTCAAGAAGTGCTCAGGAGGTTCTGAGATTCCGTTGGTGATTCTTGTTAACTGGACTGTCTGTTTAATGCAAGGACCCAAGGAGGTGATACTGTATCAGCCCTGGGTACCAGGGATTACCCAGCCACCTGGCAGTCCTGGGAGCTCTTTTGATGCTGGAAATCAAACCTGCATCAGGTACAGTCTAGGCACTGTAGCATCCCCTGGCCTTTACTTGGAACACTAAAAAAATAACATTAAAAAAAAGGAAAAAAAACTGCAAAACCCCACCCCAGCGGTTTCTGTGGTGTTTGGATGAATGTAATATCTAGAGAATGGAGCAGTGTTTTACCAGAGGAAGGAGGGCCACCAGGTCCATGTCACTCTTGGCATAAAGTTCAGAAATAGAAGGCCCAGCAAAAGGCTCCAGAGACAAGAAGTGACACAGTGTATAAATCCATTTCTATGAAATTGTCCCAGAGGGCAGATCTATGGAGAGGTAAGCAGATTAGTGATGCCTGAGGCTAGGCCGAGGCAGGAGGGGACATTGGCCATGCATGAACTGCTCTTACCCAACAGCTATAGAAACAAACTCAAAAGCATTACACTTATAACCAGGAATGGCATGATACATGAATTATATCTCAACAAAGCTGCTAAGCATGATAAAAAAAAGATGACAGACAAAAATTGATTAGTGAGATACTCCTCAGCTCAGGAAATGGGTGGAAAAGAGTAGTTCTGCATCCCTGGTTCTCTGTTGGCCCAGATTTTAGCATGCATCAGGCTCTAGAATCTTTCTGTTGTTGCTAATAAACCTATTCTGTCGTTGTGCCCTCAGAAAAGTCAAGTAAGAGGAGCCCCTGTGCCTCCCTTGGAGCTAGCTCTCCCACAAGGACCCTCTACCACCCACCCAGCCCAACCGCCTCTTCAGCTCCCCTTTAAGCTATTGGTTTAGTCATCCAAACACAGAGCACAAAGCCCTAAGTTTTCAGAGTGAGCAAGTTCAACTTACACGTTCCAACTGCAGCTCCAAAAGATGGTGTGCTTGCTCTGGAGATGGGTTGATCGGGATGAGGTCTGGGGGGTGGTGTGGGTGGGCCCGAAACGAGGGTTAGGGCTTGACTGAGCATCTGCTGCTATTAAGGACCCGGACCATGGAAATTCCAAATGCAGAGAAATCCAGCCCCACCTAGTGGGGTGAAGAGAGTTAAGGATGAGAATAGAAAATAGGCTCAGGGTTAGAGTAATTGTTCAACGGGTAGGACATTGTGTGGCCTTACACACAGCCAACCCAAGTTTGATCACCGGCACCCATTGTGATGTCCTGAGCTCTGCCAGGAGTAATCCCTGAAGACAGAGTCAGAACTAAGTCCTGGGCATTGCCAAGTATGACCCCCCAAATGAAAACAAACAAAAAAGGAAAATAGCCTCAGGAAGGCAGAGTACAGAGAATAAGGCATGCAGGGACCCTGCTTCAAATCCTGTCCCCTGAGCATGTTAGGAGTATCCCTTGATGATGATTCTAGGTGTGGCCCAAAATGCCTCCTGCAAATAGCCTCTTAATAATAACACACACATATATTTATAAGTAAATATTTATGTTTTGCAGATGGCTTCTATACAATCTTGTTTCACCCTTACCACTCCAGGCAAGATTACCCCTGAAAACTGAAGGAGAGATATAAGATAATCAAGAGAGAAGCCGGGAACCCGGCGAGTCCTTGTGTGTGTGTGTGTGTGATTGTTGTATTTCACTCTGGAGCCATTAAACGCTTGTCTTGGTACAACAGTGGTGTAGAGTATGAGATGTCACGCAGCCACGAATGCGGCCACATGCTCCAGGAATTCTAAAATTTTAAATACGGTGATACAGCTGAGGTTAATTTCTTTCTTTTTTTCTTTTTTAAACTGGATGGTGACTTTAGAGTTCAGAGGCATCTCTGGAGCATGTTGCTCTCATGTTGCTCATTGCCATTAATAAGCTTATATGGCATTGGAGGCAGTTCATGGGTGTGACTGCCAGGCTACCAGAAGCACAGAAAGATGAGAGAGGTTGCCCATTCCTGACTCTGTGCGAGCCTGGAGATTTCAGTCACAAGTCCCACATACCTGGGTTTGTCAGCAGATTCATTCATGGATGAGGCTCACTGGCCAGTCCTTTTGACTTAATTTATTCTACACACTGTACTCTGTGTCTAGATAGTCTATTTTTATGCATAAATATGTACTGTGTATAGTAGATGTGTACATGCATGCATATGCATGTGATATGTACATATATGTGCATATGTACTGATAGCACATATATATTGATTATATTGGTATCTACATCTTTCTGTATTGATGCTACCAAGTGTCTGTTGTGTGCTTGTTTTAAGACCTTTATAATGCCCCTCACCACGATCCAATGAAGCTGGCACTTTTTTGGGGGGCGATATTCCCAAAATATAGGACCCCAGAGACCACCCTCAGGATACTCTGCACCACATACAAACTGGAGGGTGCTGTAATCTGCCTGCCAGGGCTCACGGGCCTCTAAGGCTCTACCAGGTTGCTGATGTAGTGCTGGGGATCAGTCTTGAACGTGCAAGGCACATGGTCCTCCCTCTGCACCATAGTGTTGTCCCTGGTACTTTTTGGCTGATGGGGAACCAGAGGCATAGATGCCCACCCCACCACCCTGCGACTTTCTACTGTGCGAGATTTGGAGCTGAACCCACTGTGTTGGTCCTGCTGCATTTGTGAATCTGGACTCTGGACTGAGTGCCAAGGCCCAGGTGGCACTCAGCTTCTGGTACCAGCTTCCAGATGTGCAGTCTGCTCCGTCTTCAGTCTCTCCGAGGTCTTCACTGCCTGCTTTCATAGCAGAGCTGCTGCCATTGGCTTAGTGCTCAGTACTTTCTCTCCTCCCAGGGTCTTGTTTGGCTTCTGTTCCTGCTACCACTAGCCTCATGGTACTATCCCGGGGGACTGCAGAAGCATATGGACTTCATAGATCTTTGTAGTTTTGAATAGACTGGAGTGTTGATATATTACCTTTTCTGCATGTTAAAAAATGGCCCTCTAAAAGCTTCATGGATAGATTTCATGAAAATATTCCAGCTTAAGAATGTACTATAATGCAAAGAAATTTGTTGCCAATATTGTTTCTTTTCTAAACCTACATTGAATCAGGTCTAAGTAAATATTTATGATTTCTCTTGAAATGTGACAGACTCATGACGTGGTAATTAATTTTACTGTGGGCTGAATTCAGAATGACTTTGGTAATATATGAGTAGGTGTGTAAAATGTTTATAGGGCTTTCAAAAGTAGGCCCCAGGCTTAAATGAAACCTTAATCAGACAACCGAGGAGGAATAAAATTGCAATTCTAATTTTGCTGATAGAATTTCAGTGGGAAGCAAAAAGTTTTAGAGATTGATATTCCTTGCAGAGAATCTTTTCTTGGGGGAAGTATGGTTAGATTATTTGGAAACTTCCAATACATTTACTTTACAAGAAATGCATGCATTGAGGAATGGTTAAAAAAGAAAAGCTAAATTTAGAAAATTGGCTTTGGTTTAGGGCAACTGCTACAAGAAACACATATTTCATAACTCTCTTCTGAGAGACCAGAGCAGTGCTGTGTCATCCACGCCTCCATTTCCAGCTTCTTCCTCTCACCTCTTATTTTTAATCCATCAGCAAATCATGTATGTGTGTCTGTGTGTGCGTGTGTTTGTCTGTTTGTGTCTGTGTCTCTGTGTGTGTTTCTCCTAGCCTTAAAATACATCCAGTATTTAGCTACTTCTACCACGACCACTGTTGCCACTGACCCCCGCCCCATCATCTCTCACCTGGGTCATAGTCCCAGGTCCCCGACCCGCTCTCTTTTCCCACAGAGACTATCTCCCACTATCCCCTTCCCCACGCAGTGATAATTCACATGACAGCCAGAGAGACCTGGGTGAGAGTAATGGATGAGAATATCTGGAGCTCACGTCACTTCTCTGCCCCCAGATTGCCCTTTCCTTCACACAGGAAACCAGATGAATGCAGAGCTCAAAGCCCTCCCAGCTCTGCTTCCTTCCTGCCTCTCCTGGCTCCCACTCCTGCAGAACACGGTAAGGCCTTCAGCTCTGCTGCCTGTCTGCCTGGCCAGCTCTCCCCACCACGTCCTCTGGCTGCATCTTCTCCTCCTTCAGGTCTTCATACTCATGTGGCTTTCTCACGGAGTCCTCACCTGCCCACTTCTGACACATACACCCACTTCCCAGACTCCATATCTACTTGGGGTTTATCTTTAGACTCATCACCCTGGAACACTATACTTGCTACTTATTTTACTTTAGGCATAAACTCTATGAGGTCAAAAATTTGCATTTATTTTATTCATGGTATAAAAATTTATTTATTTTTTGGGGGGGGACTTTGGGCTCCATCTGGCAATGCTCATGTCTTACTTTTGACTCTGCGCTCAGAGATCATATGTAGTGCCGGGGATTGAACCTGGCAAGTGCCTCACCTGTTGCACTATTGATCTGACTCCATGGTTATCCCTATAATCTAGAGTAATGCCAGGTATGTTGCAGACATACAAGGAAGCATTTATCGCAGAGAAGGATGAGAGAACAAATGGTTGGTGGACAGATTTATGTTTGCATTTGTGTATGAATAGACAGAGGGATAATGGTTGGAGAGGTGGATGGTTGGTGGGTGGGTAAGTGGAATGAAAGCTTTTCATCACTGTGCTGTGAAGGATCAGGGAGGGGAGTTAAAAATTATAGTTTCTCCAGAAGGGACTGTTGAAGAGATATGGAGATCTCTGAAATCTCAGAGTAAAATGTTGCTGAATAATGGGCCAGTGGTAAGATTATGTTTATAAAACAAATATATTTATAAAAAGTTTTTCTCTAAAAAATATTGTTTTGAAATAAATGGTCTATGTAGCAGCACCAAATGAACTAGGAAGACTAAACCTAGAACTGGGGTTATGAGGATTAAAGGAATATAATTATCTAGCTTATACTATAACCTGGCTGACATGCATTCCAAGGAAAAATGTAGGGGGCTGGAGCTATAGCACAGCGGGTAGGGTGTTTGCCTTGCACGCGGTCAACCCGGGTTTGATTCCCAGCATCCCATATGGTCCCCTGAGCACTGCCAGGAGTGATTCCTGAGTGCAGAGCCAGGAGTAACCCCTGTGCATCGCCAGGTGTGACCCAAAAAGCAAAAAAAAAAAACAAACCCAAAAAACAAGAAAAATGTTTTTCTAAGTACAGAGACAAGTGTGGGCCTCCCTCAGCCTACAGTGTGGCCATGAGGTACAGGGCTCTTGAGGGTACCCTGGAACCTAATTTGTACAGTGGAAATGGGGGAGTATGAAGCCACAAATCAATACACTATTTTTCAGTGCAAAGTGTATTGTTGAGCAATATATGCTCACTGCTGGAGCAACTACATTATTTTATGCCATAACACGTATATTTATTGAGCGATTACTGGGTGGTAAGTGCTGTTCTTACAGTATCTCCTTTGCTCCTTTTGGGTGTTATTATTGTCCCCTAGAAAATATTCAGTCTCAACAACATTTATTGAGCCTTTACTAAGTGACTGTCAACATGCTAGACACCAAGGCTGCACAACTGTGTTGCACCTCAGGGAAACTGCAATTGAGCAGAGGCATCCCAGGAATGTCAGCTGTTGCTGTCCAGTTCCTGTGATAGATGGAGTGAATGAGGCACAAGTGCAACACCAAACTGGCAGGAAAAATGAAAAGTGCCTAAAAAACAAAAACAATCCCCATTTCCTTGTCCTCAATTGTGTATGACTCTTTAAGTTTCATCTTTGCCTGATGAGTAGCTTTTCAAGTGAAGCCATTTCATGTACTGCCACTATTTGTATTTACAATGACTGAAAATTGGGTTCATCGGGTTAAAAGCTGACCTGGGGTTGGGTCAAGGGAGGGGAGTGGAGATTCTGGGGCCTCGCTTCTTTTCCAGTCTAAAGCTTTCCCTAAGGAGATTTGTTTCCGTGAAGCAGGGTTTGAAATCTCCTTGTAGGTGGCCTGCCTGAGAGGTTCGACACTCCCAATCAGCACACAGATGGGCCTCCAAGAGCACTAGTCAGTCTATGAGGTGACAGCGCCCCCGTCCCCCCATAGTGGGGCAGGCGCAAAATGATAGAATGAGAACAAGAGAAGAAAATCTGTAATGTCTGCTAATACCTTATCTGAAAATAAGGAGGGAGTCAAACTTTGCTTAAATTTAATTTAATGTATGTGTGTCTGTTGGCACCATGTTACATACAAACCTGAGGGGAGCTGAGGCACATCTAGTCTCTCTCTTTCTCTCTCTCTCTCTCTCTCTCTCTCTCTCTCTCTCTCTTTCTCTCTCTCACTCCCTTTGTCACACATACATACATATCTTCCTTCTTTTTTTTTCTTTTGCTATTGGAGTATTTCTGCTGCCAATTGTGTTATTTCATTTTAACTAATAAGTACAACCTCACAAAATGTAGGAGTGGCTTAAGGAGATCTCTGCAAAGAAAGAAAGATGGTGTTGACAATAGCAGTCATGAGGCAAATCCAAGTATACAAGAAATGGCACCATCCCTAATTTGTGTAAGCTCATTGTATTATGAGGTTAAATACAATGACTGGCTAATGGGATCAGACATGAGGTTTAACAAATAAATTTAGGACTTATTAAGTGGACTGGGCCTTTACCTCCACTGGCATTTCTGATAATCTCCCCAGAGCATATAGAAAGCCTTGAATTATGAACTAACGACAGAATGACATGCTTATAATTTATAGGTAGAAAAGCACACTCCTACAGGTGTGTGTACCCATACATTTTTCTTGCTAGGGCTGTGATTAAAAATCACACAAGGCAAGGTCAGGCATATTTAGGGTGGTATGGCCTTGGACAACATGAACAGTGATAGTTGGAAATCATCACTTTGGACAAGAACTGAGTGCTGAAAGTAGATAAAGGGATATAACAAGGGACATAACATTTCTGTACCTGTATTGTAAGCTATAATGCTCAGGAAGAAAGGGGGGGAGAGGTGTGGGTGTGTGGGAAAGTGCTTACCTAAAGGTAGCTGGGGTGGGGGTGGCAGAGGGAAACTGGGGAGGACACTGGTGGTGGGAAATGTGCACCAGTGAGGGGACGGGTGTTGGAACATTATATTGCTGATACCAGATCATGAACAATTTTGTAACTGTGTATCTCACTATGATTCAATTAAACACACACACACAGACACACACACAGAGACACACACACAAGGCCCCTGTTGCACAGAGGCCACAAGCTTTAACAATTGTGGTCCTTTTATGGGGGGGTGGAGAGTGCTTGGATTTTTTCCCCCACTCCTGGCAGTACTTAGGGACTATTCTTGGCTCTGTGCTCAGGAATTACTTCAGATGATACTTAGGGGGTTCCATAGAGGGTGCCGGGGATTTGAACTGGGGCTGGATGCATGCAAGTGCTTACCCCCTGTACTACCTCTCCAGTCTCCTAGTCCTGCTCCTTTCAGATGATGTTCCCTGTCATTTGCACAGAATGGGGTGGGGGGCTAGTCTGATAGTCTGAGGTGAACTAGGAGCAAAGACTTGTTGCTTATGCACTTTCAAGTGCTTTTTTTTTTTTTTTTAATGTCTGGTTCTGAGGATTGAGCCCAGAGCCTCACACATAAGATGCCCATGCCCTACCACTGAACTATATTTCGGGCCTCGCTGTGTTTCTCAAACAGCACTAGCTGCTGGTTGGCATTCTCTGAAGAAACTTTCTGTGGACTGTGTGCCTTGGATCAACAATTTCATTTTTTTTTTATCACAAACATCCATTTTCTACTGTGTAGTATTAGGAAGTGTAGTTTTACCTATTTTTTTTTCATCTGGTGAAATTGAGTTTATATTTCTAAAAGTCTCTGTCTCCTCCATGCATCATTTTTGCTGGTGCCTTTTCCTAGTCTGACAATGATTTTTCTTTGCATGGAAGTCAATTTGCATAACTGCTCCAAAAGCACAGTGTTGCTTGGTGAGAAAATCCCTCCAGGACCTGTGAGTGCATCCCTGCCTCAGCCAGATTCTCCTGTTTGACACCCCAAGCTCAGAGGTTCGCACTAGCAAGGCCAAGCAAGGAACTGGCTTCTTCGTGGGAGGGAGGTACTGCCCAGCTGCTTCCAAGGCCCTGGGGGAGGGGACCGAGGACAGACTGTGGAGGACAGAGCCCAGGGCCTCTTTCTGAGCCGACTCCAGGCTTTGTGAGGCAAGAGTCACTTGCTCCCCCGGCTTGGGATGGGAGACCCTGCAGTGGGCTCCTGGGCTCGCGTCCAGCATGGGGTTCTGGTTGGTGGCCACTGGCCGGGCCTCCATTTTCACTCTTGCCTCCTCAAGATGCCTCTGCACAGGAGACGGGTGTGAGCGGCGAGTCTTTCCATTCACACTTAGCTGTTTGGGCAAATCACTTTTTTTCATTTGTTTGTTTTTGGGCCCCACTCAGGGGTTATTTCTGGGGTCTGCACTCAGGAATCACTTCTGGCAGTGCTTCAGAGACCCTATGTGTTGCCGGAGAGTGAGCCGGGGTCAGCTGCGTGCAAGGCAGAGGCCCTTCCGCTTGTGCTATCGTTCCAAAGTCTGGACACCTCAGTTAGCTGCAACGTGCAAATGTTGGAATTCTCATTTGAAGAGGGGGGTAATACTGCCACTTTGTGAGCTCATTGTGAAAGATTAAATGAGAATCTATATAATCCAAGTAATGTACTTAACCCAATATTTAGTAAATTGTCCAAAACTGTGAACCCAGTTATTTTCATCCTTTATTGTTCACTCAGACCCAGTCCCCAGGGAACTTCTCAGCTAAGAAACGGGACTTGGGTTACAGTATTATTTAGAGATGACTGCCCCCACCATGAAAGTAACAGAACAGCCCCTCTTATACTTTCTCCTACTTAAAACAACCCAAATAGAATTTACAGAAATGGGCACTGGGAGCAGATGTACTTGGATTCAAATCCCAGCTCTGCCTTGAACATGATCCGTTCAAGCTGCTTAGCCTATGTGGATCTTATCTGTGCAATGGTTGAGATACACACAGCACCACGGAGTGGTGGGGGACATGCTGTAATCATCGCATCTAGCAGTACTGGTATTAAGGTTCTCCATATAATGTTCCTTCTTTCTGAATAGTCATACATTGTTTAACTAATATATATTCAGGCTGTGAGGAACTAGGTTTTAACTTTATTGTTCTGGAGACTGAAGTTTATTCTGTGGCCGAATAAAAATGATCTATTTGGATTTTGCCCCTGAAGACATATTTCTCTAAGTCCTGTGAGTCATGATGGCACATTGCTGGGCCTGTGGAGGGGACTGTGTGAGTTGCTTCCTTGGGGCCAATTGAACTGAAGAGTGGGTTCATCTGGGGCTTCATTCCTTGTCATTGGGGTCTCAAGTAGGGGTGTTTTTGTGAACCCAGTTCTTGCCCTAAGAAGTCTGCACCCACTGTGTGTAGTAAGCATCAGAAGTGATTCAACAGCTGGACATCATCTGGTGCCCACAAAGAACTGGAGAATTGCTTCCCGAGGATAAGCCACACATCTGGGGCCAAGAGCATTGTGCATGGAGGTATCTGATTGGATATCGATCAACATGTATTGTTTCTCAACTATCTTGCATGCGTTCTGGATTTTGAGATTTCTGTGTTCTTTAAATTGCATGGTCTGTGTATCGAAAGGAAATTTTATGGATAGATGTACCAAAGTTCAGAGAATTTAAGACTTGTTCCAAGTCAGTTTGAGAGTGGGAACCCGCACTGCCCCAACTTCCCACCTACCCCCCGGCTCACCCCCATCTTCAACCAGTAGATACTTTTCCTTTAATTAAAACTACTTTTTAAAAATTGAAGAACTATATTTTACAAAGTTATTGACAGCTGTATTTTTATTTATTTTTTTTTTTATTGAATCACCAAGTGGAGGGTTACAAAGTTCTCAGGATTATGTCAGTTATACAATATTCAAACACCCTTCCCTTCACCAGTGCCCATCTTCCATCACCAACCCCCCCAGTATATCTGCCGCCCCCTCCCACCTCCCTAGTCCCCACCCTTGTACGTGATAAGTTTCACTTCATTTGCGCTTATCTCGATTACATTCCATGTTTCAACACACAACTCACTACCGTTGCTGGGGTTTCCCCCCACAAAGAAAAAGACAGTCCTATTGCCAATGAGGCATTTGATAGTTCTCCATTACTAAGAATATAGAGATATTAAGTCCTGCTGTTTGTTACATAACTTTTCTTTTTCCCCCTTGCCCCGCGCCACCGAGTTCACGCCTGTTTAGTAATCGCCACGCTGTCTGACAAAGGGAAAAAAACCGAAGAGGATGGTTATTTCCCATCATCAGCCGGCGTGGGGCTCTGGCTTAGTTGATAGTCTAGTAGAGTGTCTGCAAGCAGTTTCTGGAACCAAAGGTCTTGCGCTGGTATCGGCTCTGGCTCAAGATTCCACCAGCGTCCCGCTGGTCCATGTACCTAATTTTTCCCCTTATTTCCCATTCCCACGCCACCAGGTCTGTTTGCTTAATGGACATCACACTATGTTTGACACCACACCACGTTTCTTCCCGAGAAAGAAGGATATTTCTTCTCAGCCGGCGTGGGGATATAGCTTAGTTCAGTCAGAGAGATGGCTACCATTTTGATTGCCTTCAATATTTCAACAAAATACTTACTATTCTTGTTAGGATCACCCACAAAAGTCCGACCCATTAAGAAGGAACCATTACATATTGCTGATACTAAGATGACATTAGGTCGCGCGGCCGCTGCTGCGGCCACGCGGTTCTGGGTTTCTGTCTAAAGTCCAGGGAAAAAGTTGAAGGAGAGAGAGAGAGATTTCCGCACGGGGGACCTGGCGGAAACTCTCAAGTCACATACTGCAGGTTGCTGGTGGGCTGCTGGTGTCCCAAGCAGACAGCTGTATTTTTAGGCATATAATATTTGAGCACCAGTCCCACTGCCAGTGTCAGCTTCCCTCCCAAGTGTCCCCATATTCCCTCCCCACCCCAACCTTCAACCCAGCCCTGCCTGTCAATGACAGGTACATTACGAAATTCAGTGGTTACCACTTAGATCTCATGTTCTCAGTGTTGTTGCGTTTGTTTTGGATTTACGGCTCTACCACTCTCTCATATCACCAGGATAACCGAAGTTCTGTTGCCTGTTCTGAAGCCTGTTCACCCATTACTCCCTGCTTTCTTCTTCCCTTGATTTCTCTCCTTCTCTGTCCTCCTCTTTAAATGGACCAGAAGATACTTTTTTCCTAAAGGAAAATGCCTGGTGTTCGCTCCATTACATGTTTTGGTAATGAACCCAGAACCAACATGATGAGTTGCTGTGTGAAACTCCTACAGGCCTAGTGGACAGTGTCCCAGTGAAGCCTTAGCCCTAAGAAAAAGGGGATCTGCCTCAGTTTCATTCAGTCCTCAATTTTTGTGAGAGCCAAAAACTTTCAGCCAATGCTTCTAGCTGCCTCCTATTACCAACCCAGACATGGCATGTCTGTTTGATCCATTAGCGGTGGAATGCAGGCCAATCTTCCCACTGGGACATAGAATTTTGTCGTTGGACCCTGAGACAGTGGTTCTTGATGAAAATTCTCTTGGCAACCCGGTAGTCTTCGGCAAGAAGAAAGATGGAGAGATAAGCCCCTGTAATGACTGCTGGCTATTAAAGTTGACCGCCACCTGAAATCAATACCCACTCAAGTTAATTCCAGACTAACTAGATCAGTTACAGGCAGTTCTGATTTATGTCCCATGCCCCTGGAAAGGGACAGAAGCAGGGTATGGGGTGAGAGGAAATGAGGGCAAAACCATGGCAGACCCAAGCAGGTCCCTGCTGTCTGGAACTGCTTCTGGCGTGTTGCAGACTGGAAACCTCAGAAAGTATGTTTTTGTTTTTTTTTAAATAGGGGAAGGGGTCATACCTAGCGATGCTCAGGGGCTGCTACTGGCTCTGCCCTCAGGAGTTACTCCTGGCAGTGCTCAGGGGACCATTTGGAATGCTGGGGATTGAATCTGGGTCTGCCACATACAAGGCAAATGCCCTACCTGCTGTATGATTGTTCAGGCCCTGAAATCTTCTTTTTAAGAAATTAAATGACCTTTTTCTTAAAATTTTAAAATAAAACACACAGTTTTTACTGGGATTTAGCAATCAATAATAATTATTATATAGGTAATATGTAACACAATGCAATTCATATTAATACTCATAATATCTATTCTAATAAATTGTAACATAATCACTTATATTAACTTTTAATTAATAATTAATAAGATATTAATAGGCATAATCTAAATAATACATATAATGAGCATGTATAGATAACATAGTCTTATTAAATAATTAACACAATTATAGATGAAATATTTCTGCCTTTGGATCAGAAAAGATCAGAAGGTTTGAAGAAGAAAATGAAATGCCATCCTTAATCCTGCCTGTTGGTCATCACATTCTCTGTAAATACTTCAAGCATTTTTCTGTTCATAAACCTATAGACTTTTTTACACAATTGTTTTAAAATCAGGCTTCTATTTTTAAATTTTATCACATCCAACACATCAAAAATATTTTTCCAAAATAAAATTTGATCATTTCTTCTATTTTAAAAGGAATTATCACATGTACCATAATTTGCTTAGCCATTTTCCTCTTTTATTTGCTTTTTATTTTGTTTTGTTCTGGTTGTTGGGTCTCACCTCAGGGCTTATCCTGTCTCTGTGCTCAGGGGGACCATAAATGGTGCCAGGGATTTCAAGCAAGCAAGTGCCTTACCTTCTGTAATATATCTCCATTCCCCTTTTAAATTATTTTCAGTTTTCTATGATTAGAAAACAAAACTGCCACAAATACCCTGGTACATTTTTAGTAAGAATTTTATCCTGTGGTCATTAACCCTTTAATTGAAATTTTACAAAAATGAAGTCTTGTGAACATATTCCCTCTTTTTTTTTAAATTTTATTTTACTGAATCATTGTGACAAAAGTTACAAAGCTTTAAGGTTTAAGTCTCAGTCATATAATGATCAAACCCCCATCCCTTCACCAGTGCCCCTGTTCCCCCATCAAGAACCCCAATATACCCCCCTCCAACCACCAACCCCCTGCACATGAGTGGCCAATGACCTTCACTTTATTCTCTCTATATTTTGGATACATTCAATATTTCAACAGAGAACTGACTATTATTATTTGGAATTTTACCCCAGCAAACAAACCTGATGAAAAGGCATCATTTGATAGTTTGTTTTTCATTGCTGAGAATGAAGATTATAGGAGTTCACGCGGCTGCAACAGCTGCTGTGCAGTTTTGGATTTCTGTTGTTTTAGCTCAGTTTACAGTCTAGATGCATTTCTATAAGTCTCTGGGTGCCAAAATGGGTTAGTAGTCTTCCCGGATCATAGTCTTTAAGGAGCAGAGGGGCCGTGTCGTGTGTGGCTGTTGGGATCTCATCTGGGCCGAGGGCATGCTGGTAACACCCCCATCCCATGATCTCTTGTGCGCCACATCACAAAAAGCAAGTACCTCTGGGTTGTGAGTCCTAGAAAGTGGTGGACGCCACGTGGGCGCTGGTGCTGCTGCCGCTGCTATCTTCCCCGTAGAAAGAAAGTGTCGGGAGAGAAAACCCTTCCCTTTCCCCGGGCGGCATGGGGTCGTAGCTCAGCTCACAGTCTAGATGCATTTCAATAAGTCTCTGGGTGCCAAAATGGGTTAGTAGCTCTCCCGGATCATAGTCTTTAAGGAGCAGAGGCACCGTGTCGTGCGCAGCTGCTCCAGATCTCATCTGGGCTGAGGGCTTATATTCCCTCTTAAGATATTGTAGCCAGAGCATTTATTCATCCATTCACCAAGTATTATTTGGGGAACTATAATATTGCAGACACCAGCCTGTGTGCTCTGTTAATCTGCAGAAAGAAAGACAGACAAACTCTTCCCTGAGAATATTCACATTTCAAGGGAGGAGCTAAGTGATAGAATGGTAGTATGTTAGAAGGTGACAAGTATTAAAGAAAAAATTAAGGAAGGAAAGGGAAATAAAAAGAATTTATTCTATCATTATGCTGCTCAGTTCAATTCATGAAACATCTATGCAAGCCATCAGCTTTTTAAGGCATAGAATAGTTGAACTCAGGGTTGAATGAAGAATGAGCCCCAACTCGCCTTTGATTACTTTCTTGCTTTGGACTTTCCTGTTGCCTCTATGTATATTTTGTCTTCACTAATACGTTAGAAAGTTCTCAAAAGCAGGAATTCAAGTTTTATTGCTTTTTTGTATTCTCCTGTGCTTTTGGCATAAAGAGTGTATACAGAGTTAATGCTCATAAATGTGTTTTGTATACTCGTGAGACAGAAATAATGGTGGTTGTTTTGAGAGATAGCAAAATGGGCTGTGATAAGACACAAAAGAGTTGTGTTCTACCTAAGCTTTGGGTGAAAAAAAAACACTGATTAATATCTAAGATTAATGAGAATGCTATCTCTTTAGATCATGGTGTTAACAGTTTAAAGAAAACTTGCTCTAAATTGTGTATCAATTAAATATAGATACACTAAATGTATTATTATTTCTAGGAAACATTGTACAAAGTCGGCTGAGTAAGTCCTACAATCTTCAATAGAAAAATAAATGGAGTGGAGAAGTGTTGAGCTTTCACTTAGCTCTTTTTAAAGAGGCCCAAATCCTAGTAACACTCAATACACTCTACCTGTAGAGAGCGTTCTTGCATTCATTTGCGATTCTTGCTTCTGCAGATGCCTTCCCAGTAGACCCGGCTTCATGCTCCTTCCCACCTACCTGGCCTCCATCCTACTTTAAAAAAAAAGAAAAGCTTTCATGCTGAATGTAGACTAGAGACTGAACACAATGGCCACTGAACACCTTTATTGCAAACCACAACACCTAATTAGAGAGAGAGAACAAAAGGGAATACCCTGCCACAGTGGCAGGGGAGGGTGGGGGGAGATGGAATTGAGTGGGTGGGAGGGATGCTGGGTTTATTTGTGGTGGAGAATGGGCACTGGTGAAGGGATGGGTTCTCGAACTTTGTATGAGGGAAACATGGGCACGAAGATGTATAAATCTGTAACTGTACCCTCACTGTGACTCCCTAATAAATCAATTTTTTTAAAAAAGCTTTCTATTTCATTTAAAAATAAATCCTTGATATACAAATGTAGGTAACTGGAAAGTGTGTAAGACTGATTTTACACCTATTGCAATGAGCTGCCTGATATTTACCAAGGGTTATGTCCTGCGTATTATATATGGTCTTTCTCATGCTCAGAACGACCTGGTCAGAGTACTGTGCTAACCCCACTGTGCAGGCAAGCACTTCGGGGCTGAGAGGGGTTGTAATGCCAAGTGGTGAGACTGGTTTGTTCACTGCTCTCTGTAGCTGCATGTGTCTGCTCACTTATCCTTAGAATTATCATATTAATGGTATTGCTTTTATTTATTCATTTTTTAAAAAGTGAAGCAAGATAGTTTTCATTAAACAAAATTTACTTAGAAAGGTGTGAGGGACGGTGTTGGAATAACAGTACAGCAGGTCTTGACACTTGTCTTGACTTGGCTGACACAGGTTCTATCCCCAGCACCCATCTGATATCCTGAGCACCTCCAGGAGTGATTCCTGAGTGCAGAGCCAGGAGTAACCTCTCAGAATCACTGGGAATGCCCCCCCACCATCACCAAAAAAAAAAAAAAGAGAGAGAGAGAAAGATGTGAGGAGCAAGAAAGAGGAATATGTGTCTAAGAGAGCACACAGGCTTCTCCAGAGTGGAAAAAAAACAGAGATAATGTGTTCAAGGGAGACCATGGACTCGAAAGAGCAGCATGCTCTCATTGGTGGCATTCTGGCAGAAATCACACATTAGAAATATTTCTCTAGGAGTTCAACACTCAGGTCTTCCCCTTCCCGGGCCTCCCCCTGGTTCTTCTTGACAGAGAATCTGCTCATCCAAGTCTGACATTGGTGAGGGCCTTTGTGTTCTAGTATTTTCTGTTCTAGGATCTTTGGAGCAGAGAAGATCTGGAACAGGTAACATATCATCAGTCAGATTTTGCTGCCCATAGTACAAGGAAGAGATTTAGTCTCATTTCCCTTATTAGCAGGACATTTCTGGTTTGAAAAACAAAATTCTTTTCCTTGTTGTATGTATCTATATCAACACTATAGTCAAAGGCGCACTGCATTAAGTCTTGTACAAGATATATGTAATAAGAAGGTGATTTCAAGAAGCCAAGATACCACTTCCAACCCCTCATATAATAACTATGTGTGAGGGTGAGAACATTTTCTTGTTTTCAGAAAGAAATTTCTAGAAAAGATGGATAGTGAAGGAAATAGTTTGATTTAGGAGATATAAAGAGAAGGAAAAGAAACCGTGTGACCTGGGGTGTTGGAGACTCCAGAATGGCATGCAGATCATTGTTCCTCCCCATTTTATATTATTTTGGGAGAAGCTGGGACTTGAACCCAGGTTTCCTGCACGTGAAGCATATACAACAGAGCTCCATTCCCTGCAGCATAGATCCTTTGGAACCCCAGAACTTAATCCACCTTAGAACTGTAAGTTTCTACCCTTTGATTCACATCTCCTCATTTCTCCCACCTTCTTCACTGAAGTGAGTTTTTGTATCTTTGGTTTTTGAGATTTCATGTGTCAGTGTATTCCTTCTCATCCGACCCTGTCTGGTTTATTTTACTGAGTTGAATTCTCGCAGTTCATCTGCATTGGTTCAATGGCAGGACTTGCTGTCCTTTTGTTGAGCTTTCCTTTTGTTCTCCCCCAGCCCAGGTCTGCAGAAGCATCTGGGAAGAAAGAGCACCAGTGAAGTTCCCAACTACAGATCAATATAAAGACCTCAAGATAAATGAACCTTTCAGAGCTTCTGCAGCCTGTGCTAACATGGAAAGCCATGAAGACTGAACCACTGCATGAGATCCGAAAGCTGCCTGACTATTGGCCAAGGGAGAAAGAGAGAAAAAAATCTAGCAAAATCTAACAAAAAAAATGTTGTTTTTGGCATCAAAACTTCTTTTGCTCTTTTCCTAGAGCAGATTGTGGCACCAGAGAGAATCTATTTACATGTTTCTATTATCTTTCCTCTGTGAAAAAAGAAGCAACTCTTAAAATTGTTGTGTAAACAATATATTATAAAATAATAGAAAATACTAAGACATATAAAGAAGAATTAAACATTGTTAACAATTCCACTACCCTAAAATAATCATAACGAATGTTTGAAGTATTTTCTGATGGCATTTTACCATGACTATGATCTTATATATTCATTAGCAAAGTGGGGATATGCTCATATTTTTGTATTCCGCTTTTGTATTTTTTGTATTCTGCTTTTTTTCACTTAAAAATATGTATTACTTATCTTTGTACATTTAGCAGAAGCATTTAGAATATTCAATTATGGATTGGCACATAATTTACAGTCATTATTTCTCTTTGACTATCTCACTGTGGGTGTCTGTAGTTCTACATATAACTGTGATGATTTCTTTAAGCTCTTTCTCTCAGTTTAAAACTCCTGATTGGGTACTTCTTTTGGGGGGCCTCACAGGCAATGCTCAGAAGGTCCAGGACCCTCTTGTGAGTCTCAGGCTCCTGAACCAGCAATTTAATGTGAGAGCTGAGGGCTCCAGGGTTGTACTTGGAGACACCTAGGAGACCATGTGGAGTGAGGATTGAAGTCAGATATGCGTGTGCTATGCATGCACACTGTCTCCTGGCCCTTGGCATGTCTAAGACAGTAATTTTCAACCAGTAGGGCCCTCAGAGTGCTGGCAAAGAATAAGATATGTGTAATTTATTTCTATTTTTAAATTTTTTAAATTTTTTTTTGCTTTTTGGGTCACACCCAGCGATACACAGGGGTTACTCCTGGCTCTGCACTCAGGAATTACCCCTGGCAGTGCTCAGGGGACCATATGGGATGCTGGGAATCGAACTCGGGTTGGCCGCGTGCAAGGCAAATGCTGTGCTATTGCTCCAGCCCAAGATATGTGTAATTTAAGTACCCTTCTTTGATATTTCCACTGTATGACTTTGTAAATTTGACTTGCATATCTGTTTTTGCACTATTTTTCTTTTCTATGAGAAGAAATGGTTAAAATTTTATTTTAAAAATTTACTGGACAACAAAAAAAAATTTACTGGACAACTAATGTGTATGAGGTGCTAGGTCCTTGGCATCCATCATGAGTAAGATAGGTTTGACAAGAATCACATGTGAAGGCTGCATCTCATACAATTTTTTTCACTGTTTTGTTTTAATTGAATCACCATGTGGAAAGTTACAAAGTTCTCAGGCTTATGTCTCAGTTATACAATATTCAAACACCCATCCCTTCACCAGTGCCCATACTCCGCCACCAAAAACCCCAGTATACCTCCCACCCCCGCCCCCTACCCCCAACTGCATAACTGATGAATTTCACTTCATTTTCTCTTTACCTTGATTACATTCCATATTTCAACACAAAACTCACTATTGTTGTTGGAGTTTCCCCCCAAGAAAGACAGCCCTACTACCAAGGAAGCATTTGATAATTAGTTTTCCATTGCTGAGAATGAAGAGATATGTAGCCCCACTGCTCCAAGTACATAACTCTTTTTTTCCCCCTTTTTCCTTTTCCTTTTTTTTTTCTCATCCCCCTTCCCGCGCCTCATAGTATGGTGGACGCCATGCCGCGTTTCTCCCCGAAAATGGGAAACAACCGGGAAAGAGGAATATTTCCTCTTCTCGGCCGGCGTGGGGCTGTTGCTTAGTTCACAGTCCAGAGAAATGGTTGCTACTTTGATTACCTTCAATATTTCAACAAAAAACTCACTGTTATTATTTGGAGTTTCCCCCCCAAGTCAGACCTACTAAAAAGGAACCATTTCACACTGCTAACAATTAAGAGATGTTAAGTTTGCCGCATCCACGCGGTTTTTGATTTCTGTATAAAGTCCAGGGAAAATTCTGCCTGAAATTGCATAGCCCATCTCACAGTCCTAGTGCATTGCTGTAAGAAGCTGCGCTGGATGCCAAAATGTGTTAGGTCTCTGGAATCAAAGTCTTTAGGTGCAGAGGGTCCGTTTCACTCTCAGCAGCTCCGGACTTATCTGGGCCGAGGGCGTGCCGGTTACACCCACTTCCCAAGATTCCCTAGGAGCTCCAAGTGTAAAAACCGTATACCTCTGGGTTAGGAGTCTTAGAAGGTGGCTCCTGCCATGTGGATGTTGCTGCCGCCGCCATTTTCTGTGCAGAAAGACAGGGTGGAGAGGAAAGATCCGTCCCCGGGCAGCATGGAGTTGTAGCCCAGCTCACAGTCCCAGTGCATTGCTGTGAGAAGCTGCGCTGGATGCCAAAATGTGTTAGGTCTCTGCAATCAAAGTTTTTAGGCACCTCATACTTTTTTTTTTTATTAAATCACCATGAGATACAGTTACAAAACTCTCATGTTTGAGTTTCAGTCATGTGATGATCGAACACCCATCTCTCCACCATTATCCACCACCAGTGCACATTATCCACCACCAATGTCCCCAGTATACCCCCTTTTCCGACCCTTCCCCTTCCTCTATGGCAGACAATTTCTTACATACTCTTTCTCCACTTTTGGTCATTATGGTTTGCAGTATAGATACGGAGAGGTCCTTTATCTACTTTCAGCACACATCTCTCATCCCGAAGGATCCCTCTAACCATCATTGACTTAGTGATCCCTTCTCTATTCCAGCTGCCTTCTCCTCCAGCTCATGAGACAGGCTTCCGACCAAGCAATACTCCTGGCCCTTGTGTCTACCATCCTTGGGTGTCAGTCTCATATTATGTTATGTTATTTTATATTCCACAAATGGCATCTTATATTTTAAGGACTCCAGTGGTCTGTACAATTTGACCCCCAGCCCCTTTGTGAATCTTTTTGGAGGAACCACTTTTTCCTTTTTATTTCCCTCCCTCCCTCTCTCCCTCCCTCCCTCTCTCCCTCTCTGCCTCCTTCCCTCCTTCCCTCCTTCCTTCCTTCCTTCCTTCCTTCCTTCCTTCCTTCCTTCCTTCCTTCCTTCCTTCCTTCCTTCCTTCCTTCCTTCTTTCCCTCCCTCCCTCCCTCCCTCACTCCCTTCTTCCTTCCTTCCTTCCTTCCTTCCTTCCTTCCTTCCTTCCTTCCTTCCTTCCTTCCTTCCTTCCTTCCTTCCTTCCTTCCTTCCTCCATCTATTTTTCTTTATTTTTTTAATTGAATCACTGTGAGATACACAGTTACAAAGTTGTTTATAATTGGGTTTCAGTCATTCATTCAACATCTGTCTCCACCAGTGTACATTTCCCACCAGCAATGTCCCCAGTTTGTCTCCTGCCTTTCCTACCTCCCAGCCTGCCTCTATGGAAGACACTTTTCTTCTCTCTCTTTCCTTCTGGACATTATGGTTTGCACTACAGGCACTGAAAGTTTATCATATATATCCTTTTACCTACTTTCAGCAGTGAATTCTTGTCCAGAGCGATCATTTCTAACTATTATTGTCATAGTGATCCATTCTCCATTCTAACTGCTCTTGCTCCCCAAACTTGAGGCAGGCCTCCAACAGTGGACTGTCTCTTCTGGACCCTGTTTCCACTGTCCTTAGGTATGTTTCATACTATGTTTTTTTTTTATATCCCACAAGTGTCTGCAGTCATTCTTTGTCTGTGCCTCTCCTTCTGACTCATTTCACTCAACATGATAGTCTCCATGTCCATCAATTTGTAACAAATTTTATGACTTCACTTTTCCTGGTGGATGCATAGTATTCCATAAGTAGATGTACCATGTTTCTCTCTCTAGTCATCTGTTCTTGGGCACTCAGGTTGTCTCCATATTCTGGCTATTGTGAATGAACTTAGAAGTGCTGATGGCATTTCTGCTGTGAAGTTTTGAGTCCCCAGGGTATATTCCCAGAGTGGTATTTCTGGGTCATAAGGAAGAGGAGCAATCATTTTTGTGTCAAGATATAAAGGACGCCTAGGTTGAGTTTTTGGCACACAGTATGCCCCCAGATAGTAATTTACTTCCACCTCTCTATCCTCTCAGAGCCGATTTTCATTGATGCTGCTGCAACTCACACTGTAATCCCATGTGCACATGGTGCTTTTCTGGCCAGAGGTTTTCAAAGCCTAGAATCTTTTCATCATTAACACTCTGTAAGCTCAAACCAATGTGATTTGATTGCTAGGGTCAGTAATATATGGATGTTGAGGTTCAAGGGTGTTCTGTGATTCTGGGTGGTAGGCCTCATATAAGGTGTTCTCTTTGAAATGTTTCTTTTGTTGGGGGCATTCCCAAAGTAAGGGGGCCCATTGCTGACTATACTTGACTCAGCTATGTAGGCAAGAGGGTTCAATGCTTAGACCCAATGGTGCTGGGGTGCATTAGAACCACACCAGGCGATGCTTCCCAGATTGAACTCTAGACTTCTACATTTAGGCTGTGCTCCAGCCCTTTTCATTTATCAAGAATCTCTCTTGTTTGGGCGAACAACTTCTAATAACATTGAAAGGAATGTGAGCACTGTGGGGAAGGTCTAAGAATGATAAGTGTTGGGGGGTAAGGTGGGATGATGAGTTCCTCTTCCAGTGAGAGGCTAGTTCTTCTGATCCCCCACAGAACTACATGATTATTTGGACAAGGAATATTTCTAGTGTGAATTCTGTTTTTCTTTTTTTGCAAGTGTGGAAACCATCTATTTTCTCAGAAGGGAACTGGTCTCCTGTACACGTTGGCTTTCAGTAGGAGGTCTTTTCTCTAATCCAGTAACCAGGAACCCCCCACAGAGGTTGACAGAGACAGCTAAAGGCTTATTTTGTGAAAATTCTCCATAGCCCTATTGACCCACACCTTCTAGAAGTTCTCATCCAGAGAGATTTAAACTTTCTAAATTAATTTTCTAGACCACAGAGAAAAGCTGGAGAGCTAGGGAACATACCTGGCATTTTCAGGTCCTGAGTTCCATGCCTGGCACTGCCTGGTCTCCTGAGCACCCTCAGATGTAGCCCTGGTAACTCCTAGCATGGCCAAGGAGACATCTCTGTGCCAGTTATTTCTGGAGACAGGAAACAGTTCAAAGGGCTGGAGTTATGTGCCTTGTGTGTTTGAGGCCTTGGGTTTGATCCCAGGATAGCATGGCCTTTGCCAATACCTTTGGGTGTAGATATGGACACCCCCAAAGCATATTGGGCTAAGCACAAACTACCTGGGCTATACTGCCACATCAACTGTGGTAGGAAGTGGTCTCAGACCTGAGCACCATCAAAGAGACCCCTCCAAAAACTAATTTTCTGGCTCAAAAATGAAACAAAAACATCCTTAGAGAGATTGTTGGACTCTAGTTCAGGAAAAATGTTATTTACTCCTCCTTACTTCCCACACTACCTTGCTATCTTTTATGACAGGTAATTTTTCTTTCTCTCCAAGATATTGAAAAAATTTTAGGGGCCAGAGTGGTAGTATAGCAGGTATGGCATTTACCTTGTACACGGCTGACCTAGCCTTGATCCCCAGCACCCCATAATGTCTTCTGAGCCCAATAGGAGTGATCTATGAGCACAGAGCCAGGAATAAGCCCTGAGCACCACTGAGTATGGCCCCCAAACAAACAAAAAGGTGAATTAAAGATATTTAAAAATTTTAGTCTTTTTTTGGCAGCTCATTGTACTACCAGTACAATTACATTTCTTAAAGTAAATGTAATGTACTAGGACAAAATTATTAGTCAGGTTATTTATTTATTTTATCCACAGCAAAGAGTATTTGAAACATTGATCTCTGACTACACCTGATAGATCATGGTTGTGTGATAAATCTCCAAGTATGGATTCACTGCTGATTAAACACATGGTAGATGCTGAACCTCAATAGGCCAAGATCAGATACGCATGTAGCTGCAGTGGAGAATGAGGCGGGGAGATATATGTGCCTAATTAAAAATAGGAGGCTCTCAAATACAGCCTGTAAACTCACTTGGAGAGTTCTGATTACAAATAAAAGCAATCTGAAGTGAGAGTTCAGTTTTCCTCAATCAGGTGAGTTTAGAGCTTTGCAAGTGGAAAGCTTTAACTCAAAATTAATTTCACTTACAGTAAGAGTATAGATGTAATTGGAATTATATGAGAATATGTAAATCTGATTGATGAAAGTCTGTTAAAGCAATCAGAGTCTCTCCAGAATCATTGCAGCCACAGCCTGAGATAGAGACTCCGAGCTTTTTGAGCTAATAAACCCTGGAGCATAGTAGACACAATTTCAAATGTGTTGTGTATAAACATGAAAGGAATCTGGAAAAATACTAGATTCCAAACAAGAGTAAGAGCCTAAATTCACTGGTGTCAGCCACACAGAGCCAAAGTAAATTTCTTTTTCTCTATCATTTTGTGGTTCTGAAAGTGCTTTTTTCTGAATTGATAGTTGTTTACCATGTCCTGGTGTCACACTGTTTAATGATCATTCTGAGTATTTCAGAGAACATAAAATAGATTTTCAATCATATCACTGGCATAAACCATAATACCACATTTTTTTTTTCACAAAAGGCTTAAGGGCAAACACTTGTCCTACTTTGCCTCCATGTTTAGTACACAGCAAAATGAGAGGTTCTAAATGCATGAGTCCTCCCTGAATTTAGGGGACCCAACACACTCAGCCCTGATCACCACTGAACCTGAGGAAAGCTATTGATTTGGGTTCTGGGCTGGCTTCTGAGTGACATAAGCCAAGGGGTCTTGGGGATGGCTTGCAGGTTTCACCTCTTCGGTCTCACAAGAACGGGATTTTTTTCACTGCTGTTTCTGGGCCACACCTCAGGACTTGCTTTTGACCTCAGGGATCACTCCTGGAGGGGCTCAAGAGACCATCTGGATGCTTGGGATAGAGCTCAGGTTGGCCACGTACCAGGCAAGTGCATTATCTCCTGTACTATCTCATGGGCCCCAAGGAATGCATTTTTGTTGTGATTCAAAATGAGATATAAGATAGAGATTTGGAAGCAGAGACACTAAATAGAGAAAATGTGGAAACCAGGAACAACCTCTGAAGAGTCTCCCTACTTTTTTGCAGAAAAGGAAAGAAGTCTCTGCTCCTCTGAAGGCCTCCAGTTGTTCTTCAAGGTTGAGCGAATCTCTGCCTGCCAGAGGGAAGAAAGATGATGAGAGGGAGCTAATGGGTCCCTATTATCAGCTGTAAACTAAACTATTCACTTCTATAAATATTGGGCATGCGAGTAGTAAGCAGGGAATAATGATCGGGTCGAATTACTCATTAGTTACTCTGTACCGCAAATTTAGTGTCAGTGGATGCAGTCTGCTGCAATTGCAGTCTGGAACAATCAGCAGGGGACAAGCCCTATGTGACCGAAACAAGAGGCTCAAGGTGAACTGTTGGGAGTGAGGAGTCAATCTTAGGTTGCCCTCTTACCTTCAGCACTGTCCCTGCTGCCCATCGAAGTGTTGACCCTCCCACCTGCTGCCTGCACCCTTGAATCATTCTCCTCATAGTGCTGCCAGCCACTGATCACATGGACAACTGTTCCTGGGGGCCACTTCCTGGGGTAAACAACCCGCCTTTCTTTTTCTCCAGTGCAGCTATTTGTCTTGATAAATCATTAGTTCAATATAGTATTTCCTGGTGGGGAATTAACTACCTAACCAGTGAAAGTGTCTTGGGCTAGTAACTTCAGGTGCTTCTGGTTTGTTCACTTCAAGAAGGTAGGTAGATTTCAGGTGGGGGAGAGCTGAGTCTTTTTTCTTTTTCTGTAAATGGGGGTGTTTGGCCAAATCAGTTTGGCGGCCACTGTGAGTATAGATAGACCTGGATTGGAATTTGTAAAACAAGCTACAGAGAATGTTGTCTCTAAAATGTAGGACGCCCAAACATTTCAGGTTTGCCAGGGAGGCAGAACTTTTAGTTTCCAAACTGAGAATGTCCTGAGCAAATAATTATGAGTTTGTCACCCTATTAAATGATCAGGAACAATGCTTCATTTCTTGTGTGTATGGAATGACAACTTGTTTGTAGGGTGTCTGGTAGGGAGAAAGGACTTAATAGATATCAGCTTCCATTCTTCTTTAATTAAAAATACTTGTAAAATAAGTGTCTATTGACGACCTGACAGGCTGTATCAAGAAAGGCTGGGATCCAATGAAATCTGACACACAAAGTCTGTCTCTTAGGTACTCACCCTCTAGCAGGGGGTGGAACATGAATCCATAGAAAATTACCATTTATTTACTTTCCTTCCCTGAAAGATGGGAGGGAGCCAGAATAAATGATAGCTACACAAAAATAAGGGGTAAAGGACGGCAGCTACATAATTAAGGAGACTGTGGTGGCATAATTATCCTAGAAACTCAAGGCTAAGGAAAGCTACTCTAAGAGAACACAAAACAGTCAAGAATAAAACAAGAATAACACAGAGCAGACTAAAACTAAACAGCAAATTATATGGTATCTGATTCAGAAGTTCAAGGTCATACTCCAGTAGTTTCAGGTAGTTTTCTCAATCCAGCTATATTCTTGTGGGCAGAATACCCTCCACATGCCTCAGTTTCCTTTTCTAGAAAACAGGGAGAATTCTTCCTATGACAAGACATCAACTATTGATGGAGATGTGTTCCCAAACTCTTCCCTTCATCTTCACCACACTCCTCCACCCCGCTTTAAGGATGCTGGGTCATCAAATTTCTCCCAGGGGACAGAAAGAGAAGCATGGGAAAGGAATTTTTTTGTTTGTTTTTGGGCAACATCTGCTGGTACTCAGGGGCTAGTCCTGGCTCTGTGTTTAGGTATCACTCTTGGTGGGCTTGGGGTACCATATGGCGTGTTGGTGAACCAATCTGGGTTCAACTGTGTTCCCTATCTGTTGTACTTTCTCTCTGGTCCCAGGAAAGGAATTTCAGAGAAATTTTTTTCTTAAGTAGTCAATAAGACAGTGAACATGGTGAACTGTGAAGAATGCAGGGAAACAGACCACAGAGAGAAAAGAGGCTTTTAAGGAAGTTTTTAGAGCCATATGTACCCTTTGAGATACTTAATAAATGCAAGTTAAGTGTTTGAGTAATCTTGTTTCCAAGTGGATGGAAGGGTGGGAGGGTAGGAAGTGGCAGACTAGAGGTGGCATAAGGACAGTAGCGGAAGGTCTCGGGCATGACGGTGTCAGGGAAGGTGCAGAACTTTGTACAAAACTATAAATGTTAGCACTATTATAACTATTTTACTTAAATTACAATACAATTTTGAAGAAAAAAAGAATTGCATAATCTTAGAACTTCTTTCTATCTGCTAGACTCTTTCTTTGATCAGAGTCCCACTCTGAGACCAATAGTGAATGCTGGAAAAAGTACTTTGCAAAGGTCATTTGGAATCTGCTTCAAATTCCCTTCCCAGGGCCTCTGACCATCCACTTCTTTATCTTTACCCAAAAGAAAAATGTGAAAGACTTAGACACTTGGAATACTGACTTAGTGGTTGCATAGTTGTACTTCCCCGAACACGTTACTTGCATGGTTAGCTATTCAAGTCCCTAATCTGCAAAGTGGACTGTTCAAAGATAAATGAGATCATGCCTTTATGTATGAAGACTTACACAGTACTGGACACTTAGCAGGGCCTTGGCAATGCTAGTTTCCCCTCTTTTGTTTCCTCTTGTGACATCAGCTTTCCCATGAAGAGTGATTGACAGTAGGCAAAAAATTCATACTGCTGGACTAGTCCAATGCAGAAGTGCAAATGCTATGCCTCTCTCTTTTCTCCCTTTTCATCCAACTACCCCGCACACCTCCCTAGTGGAGAGTTTACTTATCTTTATTTTCTTTCCCTTGAGTTTTTGATGGCCCCTCAGGTCCAAATCCCAGCTTCTTAATGTCATGTGAAGCACAGATTCTACCATCTGTGTCAGACAGATGCTACCATGGAACCACTCCCTTAATCACTCCTTTACTATTTTATACTACTCAGATTTGTTCTGCTTTATTCCCATGACCTGGATCCCACACCTAGAACTGCTCCCACTTTGAAGGTTAATATCCAAGTTTCTTAATATCCAAATATTCAAAGGTTAATACCCCAGGGACTGAATTGAAGGCTTCTTTCTATATGCAAAACGAGCTCAGACAGTAGAGTAATCTCCCTGACCCACTAGGTTCTTTTTTAACAACATTCTGCTCTTGTTTGTCACTCATTCATTATCTGAACACACGCATTAATTCTTCAAAAATTTTAGTTTTATTTATAAGACCATGATTTACCAAGTTGCTCACAATACAGTTGTTTCAGGCATTCAATGTTCTAACATCAATCCCACCACCAGTGTGACCTTCCCTCTACCAATGTCCTCAGTTTCCAACTGACTACCCAGCAACCCAAGCCTGCCCTGCCCTCTTAGCAGAAACAAATGTACTTCATATTCCTTATTACAAAAAATAGATCAACCACTGTCAATCTATCAAAAATAGATCAATAATAGGCAATTTGTAATAACTTATATCTCATAATGGTGTTGCTAAAGTTATCTGTGGATTTATTGGGCTGGCTGGTGCTAGTTGAGCCTTCTCTGTTACTGTTTTCACTCATTGAGCATGGTGGTCTTCTACACAGATTTCCCATTAGATTTGCTGTGATCTTACCGTGCTGACAGTACTATGAAATTTGGAGGTGTGGGGGGAGGTTTACTGTGGTTCTTGGTGGTGGAATATGTGCACTGGTGAAGGGATGGGTGTTCAAGCATTATGTAACTGAGACTTAAGCCTGAAAGCTTTGTAACTTTCAACATGGTGATTCAATAAAAAATATAATTAAAAAAAAAGAAATTTGGAGATGTTTTGCAGATGCATATGCAGTCATGCATTCCAGGAACAATGGAGCTATAATGATTTTATGGTTTGGTGGCTCAATGAAGTTCAGTTATGGAAGTGGGCGGTTTCTAAGTGTTCAGGTGTGGTTGTGGACTCCTGTGTTTTCAGGCAGAATCGGGAATCTGCCTGCCTCCATTCTGAGAAGGCCCCAGACTTTTCAAGCAGATCAGGTCTATCTGGGAAGATTCAGAGACCATGTTCTTTTTGGGATTAGTTGTGAAGGTAGGCTCTTTCTATGTTGGAAAATGTCAGGTGTGGACAGGAGCTTCTGGGCTTTCTGGTGAGGTGAACAGTGAGGGAGTGGGGGTGGAATTTGCCCATCCCATTGCAAGAAGGCTTCAAGATTTTCAGCTTATAGACTGGTCCCACCTGCTAAAATTCAGCTGTTTGTTCTTTTCAAGATTTGTGGCGAACACAAATCTTCTTTTTTTTTTTATTGAACCACTGTGAGATATAGTTACAAAGCTTTCATGTTTGAGCTTCATCCCTACAATGATTGAATGCCCATCCCTCCACCAGCATACATTTTCCACCACCAGTGTCCCACCCCCTATCTCAGTCCTCATCCTGCCTCTATGGCAGACAATTTACCCAATAGTCACTCTCTACTTTGGGGCATTATAGTTTGCTCGAATTTTTCCACCACCATTCAAGCCTGCCTGCCATGGGCAGATGCTAGATGATTTATTTTCTATTTGAATATATGAGAGTTTCACAGCTGTGTACTTCTGGAATTCTAAAATTCTAAACGGCTAGGGTCCAGAGACATCTCTGTAGGGTGCTAATCCATTTTGGGATTCAATTGGGAGCCTCTGAACCAGGGTGCTGAGATGGGTTCCAGAGGCAGATTGTGGGTGTGACAGTCAGGATCCCAAGTGGGCTGGAGACAGGGGTAGGAGAAGGGGAGGGACAGCCCAACTCCTCCGCCGCTGCAGTGTGGCCTGGAGTCTTAATCTTGGAACCTGCATACCTGGGCCTTGCTTCTGGAAGTTCATAATCACCGGGGTTTCATCTGGAGCAGGTGAGAAATGCACAACTGCTCCATTTGAGGTGCCCTGGTGAAATTGGCTTGGTACAGGGTTTGGAGAGATCTGTGGTGTCATCTGGGACTCGCGAACACACATTTTCAGCCTTAGTTTGATTGTTGTCTCAGAACTGCTCACTGACCCCCAAATCTTGGCTCTCAGGGACTTGACTTCTTTCCCAACCATGGCTTTAACTCCAGTTGCTCTATCTCCATGCCCTTTGATCATTTCTCTCTATTATCTTTCTGTTCATCCAACCCAGAGTACTAAGAAAATTGTCTCACTATACCAATTCATACTTTTGTACTCCCCAGGGCTCAGTGGGACCTAGGAATCCTTAGATATGTCATATTCTTCCAACTTTAAAGTAACTAGCTCATATTTTTAAGCTCTTTCTTTAATCTGCATTCATCTTCCTCTGCCAACTCTGTCTCCTAGTTCTAAAACGGTGGAACTGAAGATACGTTTTCAATGCCTTCTTTAGGGCCCTCGGCTCTACAGTGATTTTAACTTGGGGGGTCTGGAGAATTAGTAGAGTGGGTAAGGCCAGTTTCCATATGACCAACCCAGAATCAATCCTTGGGTCACATGTGGTTGGTCCTCTGCACACCATCTGAAATTATCCCTGAGCACAGAACAAGGAGTTATTCCTACACACACAGTCAGGTGTGGCCCCTAAACAAACAAAATAAAACCATAAAACAGAAAACCCTAGAGATCTCAGCCTGTATCAACTGTTTTTCTTTTTTCACCTTGTCAGTAAAGATGTGGCTTTTCTTTCATCATAAATTGCTCCTCATCTCTACACAACATTACTGTAAACTTTATCCACTGCTCACCTACCACCTATTACTTCAATGACTTATCTCTCAACAATCATCTTAACTTTAACAAAAATAAAACTCACATTGTTCTATCCATCAGCTATTTTCCTCAATGAATACATATATTCACATTTTTCTCCTCAAAAATTCCTGTCACTTCTGATTCAGTTTATTAGGGTTCTCTCTCTCTCTCTTTCTTAGTGAGTCTTGCTAGCAGTTTATCAATCTTGTTTATTTTCTCAAAGAACCAGCTCTTGGTTTCATTGACCTTTCGGATTGTTTTCTGGGTTTCCATGTCGTTAATTTCTGCTCTAATTTTTATTATTTCCTTCCTTCGGTCTGGTTTGGGTTCTTTTTTCTGGTCATTTTCTAAGGCCTTGAGGTGTGAAGTGGCCCTTTCTTCCTTCCTAAGGAATGCTTGCGGTAATAATCAAAACAGCATGGTACTGGAACAAAGGCAGAGCCTCAGACCAATGGAACAGGGTGGAATATCCATACATACAACCCCAAATGTATGACCATCTAATATTTGATAAGGGAGCAAGGAATGTGAAATGGAGCAAGGAAAGCCTCTTTAACAAATGGTGCTGGCACAACTGGACAACCACATGCAAAAGAATGGGTTTAGACCTTGACCTGACACCATGCACAAAAATCAGATCAAAATGGATTAAAGACCTCAATATCAGACCACAAACCATAAGGTACATTGAAGACAAGGTCGGCAAAACCCTCCATGATATTGAAGCTAACGGTTTCTTCAAAGATGACACGCAACTGACCAACCAAGAGGAAATAGAGATAAACAAATGGGATTACACCGCAAAAGATACAGTGACCAGAATACAAAGACAGTCTACAGAATGGGAAAGGATATTTACACAATACCCATCAGATAAGGGGTTGATATCAATGGTATATAAAGCACTGGTTGAACTCTACAAGAAGAAAACATCCAACTTCATCAGAAAATGGGGCGAAGAAATGAACAGAAACTTTGCAAAGGAAGAGATAAGAATGGCCAAAAGGCACATGAGAAAGTGCTCTACAACACTAATCATCAGGGAGATGCAGATCAAAACAACCATGAGATACCACCTCACACCACAGAGACTAGCACACATCCAAAAGAACAAAAGCAACCGCTGTTGGAGAGGATGTGGGGAGAAAGGGACCCTTCTACACTGCTGGTGAAAATGCCAACTGGTTCAGCCCTTTTGGAAAACAATATGGACGCTTCTCAAAAAATTAGAAATTGAGCTCCCATTTGACCCAGTAATACCACTACCGGGAATATACCCAGAAGAAGAAAGAGGTATAGTCGAAATGACATCTGCACTTATATGTTCATCGCAGCACTGTTTACAATAGCCAGAATCTGGAAAAAACCCTAGTGCCCGAGAACAAATGACTGGTTAGAGAAACTCTGGTACATCTATACAATGGAATACTATGCAGCTGTTAGAAAAAATGAAGTCATGAACTTTGCATATAAGTGGATCGGCATGGAGAGTATCATGCTAAGTGAAATGAATCAGAAAGAGAGAGACAGACATAGAAAGATTGCACTCATCTGTGGGATATAAAATAACAGAATAGGAGACTAATATCCAAGAATAGTAGAAATAAGTACCAGTAGGTTGGCTCCATGGCTTGGAAGCTGGTCTCATTTGCTGGGGAAAAAGGCAGCTCAGATAGAAAAGGTAACACCAAGTAAAATGTGGTTGGAGATCCTGCCCGGGAAGGGAGATGCTTGCTGAAAGTAGACTAGAGACTGAACACAATGGCCACTCAATGCCCCTATTGCAAACCACAACACCCAATTGGAGAGAGAGAGAGATCAAAAGGGAATACTCTGCCACAGAGGCAGGGTGGGGTGGGGGGGGAGATGGGATTGGGGGGAAGGAATACTGGGTTTATTGGTGATGGAGAATGGGCACTGGTGGAGGGATGTGTTTGTGAACATTGTATGAGGGAAAAACAAGTTCTAAAATGTGTGAATCTGTATCTGTACCCTCACAGTGATTCACTAATTAAAGAATAAAAAAAATTCCTGTCACATTATAAAGTAACAGAATGGGAGATTAATACCCAAAGATAATGGAGATAAGGGTCAGGAGGAGTGCTCCATGGCTTGAAAGCTGGCCTCACATGCTGGAGGAAAAGGCAGCTTGGATAGAGAAGGAATCACTAAGTAAATGATACTTGAAGGGCTTGCTCGGGATGGGAGATGTGTGCTGAAAGTAGACTATGGACCAAAACATAATGGACATTTACTACATGTATTGCAAACCATAACACCCATAAGAAGAGGAGAGTAAAAGGGAATGTTCCTGCCACAGAGGTGGGGGTGGGGGAAGGATACTAGGAACATCGATGGTGGAGAAATGTGCACTGGTGGAGGGATGGATACTCGATCATTGTATAACTGAAACGAAATCACAAAAGTTTGTAAGTCTGTAACTGTATCTCATAGTGATTCATAAATAAATAAATGCAAAAAAGGGGAAACACTAAAAAAATAGTGGTAGACACATACCAAAAAAATTCTTGTCACTTTATTACCTATTCCCAATGACTTAACTGTGTGTCAGAAGTAATACTATTAGCAAATGAACACTCATAGACTCTTGCCTAAATCTATTCTCTAATGAGAATTCGGTTGTTGCCATCTTACACTTTCTTCCCTGTCTTCCCAGTGGGGAAGAACTTTTCTTGTCCTTGCTGTGCAGAATTTGGGAATTTAGGAAATGAGGCATATGGAAAACAGAGAGAAGTCAGTGTAGCTGAGAGTATCCATATGCTAAAGAACTGTGCCAAAAGGGAACATAACACGACACGTGCATAACACCACCCGACCCTGTGCCAGGCTGTTTCATTTGGAGCGCCACAAATGAGGGGGGCAGGTGAGATCCCTCCCCGTGCCAAGGGACACAGCCCCCGCAGCCGAAAACCTCCAGAACTCAACTGCCACCATGCTCACAGCTGCTCTCCACACGCTCGGGCAGAGCTTCACTTCAACCTATTCCTTGACTGCGCGGCCACATTTGTGGCCACGTGACAACTCATGCCTCACACCACCTATACTCCAAGAGTACTGCACCACATTTGATAGGGTTCAAAGTAGGAGGCAACCAATCAACTTGTCAGTGATCTCTTACAGAAGGGCTTAATGGCCCCTGGGTGAAATACAACAATCTTTACACTCTTTCCTCTAAGGAAACTTTTTTGGTAGCATTTTCAGAGGGTTTTCATAACAAAAAATACACAATAAATTATTTTGGTTCTGGTCTGGGCCAGAGTTGGGGTTCAGGATGGAAACATTTAAAATATGGTGGTGGGAAGGTGTATTGGTGGTGGTGGGATTGGTGTTCGAATATTAAATGTAATAAAATATTGTGAGCTACCTTATTAAAAAAAACAAAGATGAGACAAAAAAGAAGAATGCTGGTTTGAGTTGGATTTCCATAAGTAGTTTAAGGCTGCCTTAAAGGTAGCACAGCTCCCAAGTAGCACAGTAGACTTACTGAATCAAAATCCATGTTTCTTTTAGGAGATGAATTTAACAAGCTCCCTAGGTAATTTGTACATTAAGTTTTCAGAAGCACAAAGATTACCTGAAGATGAATCATGAACATGAATGTGAAAATCTAAGAAAATTTACGAGAAAATATAGGAGAAAAATCTTAGGACCTTGTGTTGAACAAAGAACTCTTAGGTGTCACCCACCATAATAAGAATAAGATATTGAACTTTATCAGTCTGAAAACCTTTACACTTCCACAACATAATTAAGAAAGTGGAAAGACATACCTTGATACAGATTGGGAGAAAATATTGGCAAATAACATATTCGAGAAGGGAATTATATCCAGAATGCATAAAGAATTCTCAAGACTCAATGAGAAGATTGGCAGCCCAATTTAAAGATGGGGAAAAGATTTGAATATACGATCACGAAATCCTGTTAATCACCGATTTTTCGGGCGGGCTCAGTAACATCTCATTTTGTCCTTTCCCTGAAATCTTAGAAATCCATCTCGACTCAGCTCTCCTAACGATGTTGCACTGGGGGGCTCTTCAGGGTCAGGGGAATGAGATCCAGCTTGTTACTGGATTTTGCATATGAATACACCATGGGGAGCTTGCAAGGCTGTCCCATGTGGACAGGAAACTCTCAGAAGATTGCCAGCTTCTCCCAGAGGGAGAAGTAGGCTAAAGATATCTTCTGAGAGCTTGCTTTTAAGTCTCTCCCTGGATGTTGGCCATTGATTGGATTACACACACCTGGGTTCCTCTGCTGGTATCTTCATGCATGAGGCCTGTCCGAATGTGTGGAGAGGGGCTTCCAGCATGGCTGTAGCTAGGTTTCGGTGGTCTTCGGCCGCCGGGAGCTCTGCTCGGGGTGGGGAGGGAAGCTGAAGCCCATCCCCTCCGAGGGGCCCCGGGGAAGACAGCCAGTCATGAGGGTAAGAGACTCTCTGCCTTGAATATAAATTTCATTAAAAAAGATACATGAATGGCCATAAAGAGCATAAAAACATGGTCACCACTATTAGTCACCAGAGAAATAAATGAAAATTAAATCGTAATGAGCTGCCACTAGAACATTTGCAACCAAAACAATACATGAGATTTTTGATGCTGATGAGAAATAAAATGGTCCAACCATGTTAGAAAACAATTTGACAGTTTCCTTAAACTTTCTATAGAAGCCAGGAATTACACTCCTGGTATAAAACCCAGGAAAAGTAAAAAC
Organism: Sorex araneus; assembly: GCF_027595985.1. Classification (NCBI taxonomy): domain Eukaryota; kingdom Metazoa; phylum Chordata; class Mammalia; order Eulipotyphla; family Soricidae; genus Sorex; species Sorex araneus. The sequence continues at coordinate 94,666,544 of NC_073306.1, forward strand.
ATAAATCAACACAAAAATATGTATGAGATTGCTCACAGTTGCACTTTTCATAATAGCTGAAAACATGAAAAATTTGTTTATCAAGCAGAAGTTAATGGGCAGCAATTACTCTAGAAGTCACTATGGTCAGTAGTGAGTGTGGGACAGATGTCCTTGTGTCCAGTGGTTTCAGCATGCCCCTGTTCTCCTCCGTCCATGTTCTTATTGTTGGTGGTGACATCTAAGAGCTCTTTGTCCAATACAAGGTCCTAAGATTTTCCTCCTATATTTTCTTGTAAAGGTTTGATACTCTTAGATTTCCACACTCATGTTCATGATTCATCTTCAGGTAATCTTTGTGCTTCTGAAAACTTAATGTACAAGAAAATGATGAGTTTTGGGGGTCAGAGAGATAGCTCAATGGGCTGAAGCATATGCTTTTCCTGTAGGATACCTGTGTTTGAGCCTTTGCACCTAAGGGTCCCCCAAGCACCATGGGGATCATCCTTGGGCACTGTAGGTCTGACCCAAAAACTAAAAAGAAAAGAAGAAAAAATGAAATAAAATAAAATAAAACGATGCATTTCATCCTTGACATATCCAGATTAAGGCCCAGAAGATAAATCAGGAAGTTGCTCTGACAGCCTGAAATCCAGGTATAGGGGCAAGTGTGCTGAAATCCAAACCTAAAGTCAAATCTTGAAAATGACTGAATTACAATGCAAAAAGATTATTGGCCTGTGAATGTACAGACTTTATTTACTTAACTTGAATTGCACACTTCAAATGGGTGAATCATAAGGTATATAAATTATGTCTCTTTATAAGGGACACACCTGGAAGTGCTCAGGGGCCACCAGGGCTATACACAGTGATGGTCAGGAGGTCATGCAGTGCCAGGTATCCAATTAAGGATCTCCTGGGTGTTAAGTGTATGACCTACCATAGAAGCTACCTCACCAACCCTGTGAAATGTATCTTTGAAACCTATTGCCCAACACTATAGAGACTGGCCCACATTCAAAAACAAAAGCAACCAGTGCTGGCATGGATGTGGGGAGACAGGGACTCTCCTTCACTGCCGGTGGAAATGCTGACTGGTTCAGCCCTCTTGGAAAACAGTATGGACGTTTCTCAAAAAGTTAGAAATTGAGCTTCCATTTGACCCAGCAATACCACTTCTGGGAATATACCCTGGAGATGCAAAAAAGAGTATAGTAGAAATGACATCTTCACTCATATGTTCACTGCAGCACTGTTTACAATAGCCAGAATCTGGAAAAAATCCAAGTGCCCGAGAACAGATGACTGGCTAAGAAACTTTGGTACATCTACGCAGCCATTAGAAAAGATGAAGGCATAAAATTTACATATAAGTGAATTAAAATGGAGAGTATCATGCTAAGTGAAATGAGTCAGAGAGGGACAGACATAGAAAGACTGTACTCATTTGTGGAATATAAAGGAACAAAATGGGAGACTAACACCCAAGCATAGTAGAGATAAGGACCAGGAAGATAGCTCCACGGCTTGGAAGTTGGCCTCACATGCTGGGGGGAAAAGCAGCTCAGACAGAGAAGAAACCACCAAGTTTCTTCTCCAAGATGCTTGGAGGACCCGCTCAGGATGGGAGATGTATGCTGAAAGTAGACTATAGATCAAACATGATGACCACTTAATACCTGCATTGCAGACCACAACACCCTAAAGGAGAGAGAGAGTAAAAGGGAATCCACCTGTCGCAGAGACCCCGTGGGGTGGTGGGGGATGGGGTGGGGTTGTGGGAAGGATACTGGGAACATTGGTGGTGGGGACTGGGTGTTGATGGAGGGATGGGTACTCGATCATTGTATGACTGAGATGTAAGCACGAAAGTTTGTAAGTCTGTAACTGTATCTCACATTGATTCATTTAAAAAAATCATCAAAAAGGAGAAAAAACAAACAAACACACAAACAAAAACTGTTGCCCAAAATAATAAAATGAGTCAGGACCTTGATTGGGAGAAAGAGGAAGCCAAAAAATTAGGAGGGACTATAGAGGTAGTTTCTGTTAATATGAGGCCTTGAAACTTTCAATTTTGCAAAGCCTTTTCTTGCTCCGTAAAAGTAATTCTTCCAATCTGAGGTTAGTCTCTCTTCCTCACAGAACATGGGTGATTTTTCCTGATGTGAGTGACTGGCTATTGATTTCCTTCAGGACATAACCTGCCCTAGACACTTTCCTTGTCCCATCCACAATCATCAATGAGCTCATCCACGCTTAAGTGCCACCTCTTAGCTGATGAGTCCAATTTACAGCTTCAGCTCAAACCTCTCTCCTGAACTCCAGACTTATTTATTCAGCAGCTTTATTTAAAGCTCTGCTAGGATGCAGAACAGGCAATTCAAAAGTCACTTTGTCTCAAATGAGCTTCTTTACCTTCCCTCCCCAACTGGTTCCTCCATGGTTAAAATTCTCTCTCTCTTTCCCTCCCTCCCTTCCTCTCTCTTCTTCCCTTCCTCTCTCTCTCCCTCCCTCCTTCTCTCTCTTTTTCTCCTCCCCCTCCCTCCCTGTCTCCCTCCCTCCCTTCTTCCCTCCCTCCCTTTCTTTCTTTCACATGTCATACATTAGTCACACATTTTAACCAATGCTCCAAAATCATACCCAAAAGTTCATCCTTCCTAGTGCTACCATCCCCTGGTCTAAGCTGATTTCTCTCATCTGTGTTCCTGGAGTGGCCTCTGAGTTAGTCTCTTAACTTCTGGCTTTGCTCATCCAGAATCTATTTCTAACACAGGAATGAGAGAGATCCTGTCCACATGCACATCAGTCACGCTGATGCTTCATTCAGAACCTTGCAACTGTTTCTCCTCTTAAGGTAGAAGCTAGAATTTTCACAATGGCCATTGCAATCCCTGATGATCCCCAACCCCTCAGTTCCCTCTCTGACTTCATCTTCTCCTATCCCCATTCCCACAGCTTTCCTCCCACTGCACTGGGCGGTTGCAGCATAGTTGTCCCTAGCGAGCCACGAGTCTCATTGCTCTATCCCCTCCCCAGAGAAGACTTTCCTTGGCCAACCTGTTAAGCATTTCAAACTCTCACCACTCTGGATGTTCTCATCACTCTTCCCTGAAGAGTGTCCTCTTTGATTTCATCTCTGACCCACTCATTGTTCACTAGTGAGCTGTTTAATTTCTAGGTATTTGACTTAATTCTTTGTTTTGTTTGTGATTAGCTTCTATTTTCAGTTCATCTTAGTCCAAGAAGATAGTCGATACAATTTCCATTCTGTAGATTTTATCGAGGTATGTTTTGCAATCCAGCATGTGATCTGTCTTGGAGAATGTCCCATAGTGGAGAAAAAGTATTATTTGGTTTTGGGGGGATAAATACACACACAAACACAATCAAGTGTGAGACCCATTCAGTGGCTGAGAACCACCTCTCAGGCCTCCCCAACAGAGGAACAAAGAGATGGGAGACTTGCAGCTATATGGTCAAAATGGCCCGTTAATTCCACAGCTGAATAGCCTAAATATATAATCTGAGGGTTTGAGGTACAGGACTGCATGTAGTATGATTGATAATTTATAGTGGTAAAGCATTTCGATGGAGGCAATTGTCTTGGGGAGAATTAATTCAAGGAGATACTCTGTCTCCCAGGGGCATCTATATTGCTTTTGTATTTTCCTTGCTGCTAGTACATGTTAAACAATTAAGTTTACCTCTTATTAATCCTTGCAGTTATTTGAATAAACACAGTAAGAGATAAAGATACCACAACTTAGTTTTCTAGCCTCTGGGAGTGGTGGGAGGGAAGAGTCCACTAGGCTTTTACTGTAAATCCCAGACTAAGTCCTCAGGCCAGTTCAGCTTTTCCTGCCCCATGGGGATCTGTCTCTAAATTCATAACGTGCATCAAGTCCATGATTTATGCTTTCTAGACTGTTTCATTTTGGTACCAGGGTAGTTTTGCTGCTTGCTCCGGGTCCACCCAGAGATCTCTCAGTGGGATCCTGTTTTTTGGGGTGTTAAGAACTATGGTGACTGAAGCCTGAGTCAGTTATGATGGATGCTGAGGAACAGATATGTTTCAGAGTCAATCAACTCCCAAATATTAGGAGCATAGCATTAATGGTCTTTCTGTGTTTAAGCAAAGAACAATTTCTCTATTAAAATATGAAAAGGTTAAAGGAGAAAGAGAAAAGCAAGTAATTCACTACAGATATAAAGTTCAGAGTCACCAGAATGTTTAATTTTATAAGTAACCAAGCCTGATTTGAGGAATTTAGTAGCTAACAGTGAGAGGTAAAACACAAAAGAAAGGTTAAAGATAAACTCAGGGATTAGGAGTGTTCATAAGAGCACTGTAAGCTTCTCTGGGGGGAAGAAAAGTGGCAATTTACTGATGAAGCCTAAAAAACTTAGGGTAAATACCCAACATCATCTGTCTATATATTAGTATATGTATCTTAAGTATATATATATAAATACCTCATCTTTCATTTCTTCTTTCAAAGCCAGGTAAAGGCTTCTTCCTGATGCTCACACATAGATGGGCTAGGAATTTTGTCTCCACCTACCCCACACCATCACCCTATAACTGATGTCTAAAATTGTGCCTGAAACGTGGGCTTTTTAAAATTTATTTATTTATTTACTTATTATTGAATCACCATAAGAACAGTTACAAAGCTTTCAGGTCTAAGTCTCAGCCATACAATGATCATATACCCATCCCTTCATTAGTGTACATGTTCCACCACCAAGAACCCCCATATACCTCCCATCCCACCCCCCACCCTGCCTGTGTGGCTGATTATTTTCACTTTATTCTCTCTTTACTTTGATTACATTCAATGTTTCAACAGAAAACTCACTATTATTATTTGGAATTTTCCCCCAACAATCAGACCTGCCGAAAAGGCATCATTTGATAATTTGTTTTCTATTGCTGATAATGAAGAGCAATAATGAGCGATAATGCTGATGATGAGCAATAGCGGCCGTGCGGTTTTGGATTTCTGGTATTTTAGTAATTAAGTCCAGAGAAGCCGCTTAATTGCCAGAAGCCACTGGGTTCCTAAATTGGTTTGTTTACCTCTAGGATTATGGCCGTTCAGGAGGGAGGAGCCGTTTGTAGGCGGCCACTAAGGGTCTCGCCTGGGTGGGGAGCAGCGCAGGTACCAACCCCATCCCGAGATTTCTCGAGCTCCCTATCACTGCAAGCTCGTACCTCTGTCCAATGGGCTCTAAAAGATGGCGGTCACCATGCTGCCACCACCAAAAGGAAAGGCCGAGGTACAAAAACCTTTCCCCTCCCGGGGCGGTACGGGGCTGTAGCTTACTTCATAGTCTAGAGGCATTTCTGCAAGAAGCTCCTGGGTTCCGAAATTGGTTTGTATGCCTCCGGGATCATGGCCATTCAGGAGTGGACCTGACACATAGGCTTTTGAGAAAAACAATATATACAATGAAAGTACGCAAAACACCATGGTGTCTAATGGCACTCAATTATGTTAGTATGTTGCTGATTATTTCAGCCACAAAATAAGGAGAAATACTACTTTTTCTTCTTTTTCTTATTCTCACTAGCATATCAGAAGAGCCATAAAATTCTCGCGTCTGCTTTAGCTTCATCCCTTGCCACTTCTTCCCTAGACTATTGTCCTGGTCTCCAGATGCCTTTCTTTCCCCCTCCTACTTTTTTCCAGTTTCTGAGTATTGCTGCCAGAATTTCAAAATCACAAGTCTGAGCATGCCCATCTCTCTTCTTAGAAGTCTTCCACAGTCCCCAGACCTGTCAGGACAATGTTTACCTCTTTCTCTGAGTGCACAAATCCTTAGCCGATTCAACCCTTTGACCCGCTTCTGACCTCTTCTTCAGAGATTCTCTCTCTTACAACTTTTGCTCCAACCAAACTAAGCCATTTCATTCCCTGAGTCATCCTCTTTTCTACCCCTTGGTAGAATAGGTATTCTATCTCCACTGCCTGCGATGATCGTTTTCCAGTCTTAAAAAAATCGAATGAATCCTGCTCATCTTTTGTAACTAAGCATGACAGACAGATTCCAGAAACTGGACCTCTTAGCTTGTGAGGATAGCATTTTTCTGTGTATGTCTCTGCCAGAACACACAGTTCTGGGATGGAATCGCTAGGGTGCTGGCCTGCCTCTCCCACTAGTGATGTAACCAGGCCAAGAAGAGTCAGACCACTTGTCAACCCTGTGCAGAAAGAACAGAGCCAGGTATTTCTGGTTCATCAGGGTCCTTCCTGCATTTTCTTAAAACTTACTCTGTCTCTGCTAACTTTATAAAGCTGCCTTGGCTAGGAGTAGAGTCTGGAATCTAGGAAACAAGCCATTCCTAAGAGGAACATTTCAAGTGAGTCTTCTCTTGGGGTTACAGAGTGAATGCTTTATCAAGAACAGGGAATGTGCCAGCTTCCTGAAAACAGCAGCGCTGTGCGAAGCATACTGTAATCTGTGCTCTTGATTTGAAAAATGTTTCTGGTGCTTTCTTTTTGAGTTTTCTTCTTATGATCCTTTAGATTTTTCCGAGTCTAATGGAAAATTCCAGCCTGCCTTAGCAGTTCTAAGGTAATTCAGGAGCAGTTTGGAACGATGATTGAACTATAGTCTTAAAGGGCTAGCCACATCCTTCCTGGTCACAAGCCTCTATTCCAAATAGAATTGTGAGTGCTCCATCACTGTGCAGGTTTAAGCTTCCTATGCCTTCTACAAAGAGAAGGTAAAGTGTGTTGTTAGCTGTCTTCTCCACCCACGAGTTCTCATTCCTGAGCTGAAAACTGGAATTTCTGTGTTTCTTTTTCATTCCTTCACCCCCTTGCAGTTGCATAATATATACTTGGAATAAGGATGCTTTCTGATTGGTTGTCCAGGCGCAGAGGCATTTTGATTGGGTGAAGTGAGGTGTGGTGGATGGAAGACAGTGGAAAAGTCTGAGAGCACCCTTTGCTTACAGAAGGCACCTGACAAACTGCTGGTGAGCACAGAAACACATATTCAACTGCGAGGGGTTCATTTTTTTGGAAATAGGGGGCAAATCTGTAAGTAGCAGATAACTAGTGGTACTTCAACTACTTACGAATTTAAGGTGGTAAAAGGGCAGTAGAGAACATTGGATCTTAGAACAATGTTGAGACTGTGGTAATAGAAAGCAATCTGTTCAACACAAGGTCTTGGAAGGCATGGCAAACAAAAGTAAAATCAAGCGAGTGAAGTGGATAAATAATGGAGAGAGGCAAGGAAGAACCACTTGAAATCATGAAGAAAATGCCACTGCCAATAGCTCTGTAAGACTGACACAGGATGTGGGGACATAAGAAAGGGGCTCATGCTTCAGAAGGGGCAGTGATGATGGGAAGAGGAAACGTGGTGGTGGGGGGTCTGGGGCAGCGAAAATAAAGTTTGATGGAAAAACTCTTATATGCAAACCTGTTCCTTGATTTTCCAGGGATCCAGCCCCTGTAGATCTCCTGCTTTAGAAATTGGGATAAATGTTCACCTCCAAGTAGCTGGGAGAGACTGATTTTAGACTCATAACATTTTAGTGCTGGGTTTTACAGGCCATCACTTCTGACCTCATCAATTTATAGGTGAGGACAAGAAGGTCTGAGTGAGTGCAGGGTCACCAGCACCCCCACCCCAGATTATACACCTGCTGCTGGTTTAGGGTTCTTTTGTTATTCTTTTTTTTGTAACCCCCCGTCCCCCGCCACCCCCCATCCCACAGCCCTCCACCCCGCCTGTGTAGCTGATAAATTCCACTTTACTTTCTCTTTACTTTGATTACATACAAACAAAAAAACTCACTATTATTGCTTGGAGTTTCCCCCCTCAGAGTTGGACCTGCTGGAAAGGAAGCATTTGGTAATTTGTTTTCCATTGCTGAGAATGAAGAGATATGAGGTCCTGTGGCCACAGTAGCGGTCTGTTCAGGGTTCTTTCTATGACAGCAGGAGTTGCCAGGTGTTTAAAGTATAAAAGATTCCTTTTTAAAAAAATGTCAAATATGTAAAACATGCTCAAGTATGTGATCAAGCTTGCTTTTAGCTCTACTGATTACAGAATTCATATGCAGTAATGATCATAGCTACCTGAATTCAGCAAAGCATAAAAAGTATGATATATTGCATGATGGAATACTACTCAGCTGTTACACAAAACAAAAGAGGAGGATGAAATTTTCCCATTTGCATCAGGGATATGTCTAGAGCATATCATGCTCAGTGAAATAGGTCAGAGAGAGGAGAGATCTTTTTGTTTTGTAGCCACACTCAGAAATGCTCAGAGGATGGGGCTGGAGCGATAGCACAGCAGGTAGGGCGTTTGCCTTGCACACGGCTGACCCGGGTTCGATTCCCAGAATCCCATATGGTCCCCCAGCACCGCCAGGATTAATTACTGAGTGCAGAGCCAGGAGTAACCCCTGTGCACTGCTGGGTGAGACCAAAAAAGCAAAAAAAAAAAATGCTCAGGGGTTACACTTGGCTCTGCATTCAGAAATTACTCCTCATGCGACTCCGGGGGGATCATAGAGTGTGCTGGGGATGAAATCTGAGTTAGTCATATGCAGGAAAGTGTCTTACCTACTCTACTATGTGTCCAGCCCTGAGGATAGATTCTATATGCTCTCACTCAGATGTGGTGTATAGAGAAATGAACCAAATAAAACCCCCTCAGGTTTTAGGACCGCAATAGTAGTTACCAGAAGGGACTGGAAAGAGAGTAAGGAGAAATCTTGAAGAACGATTGGCTGTCTGGTGAATAATAAGATAGGACTATTAGTGAGGAATTTAATGTAGTCTATACAGATGTTAGTTTACCACAAGGCATACCTGAGAGTCACCTTATAATACAGTATTGGTTTTTGTCTTTTGGGCCACACTTGGTGATGCTCAGGAGTTACTCCTGGCTCTGTACTTAGGAGTCCCTCCTGGCAGTGCTCAGGGGATGCTGGTGATTGAACCCCAATCAGCTGCATGCAAAATGCCTTATCTGCTATATTATCTCTCCAGCCCAAATGCAATATTTAAAAAAAATATTAGAGTCATGATTTACAAAGTCATTGATAGTTGAGTTTTAGGCATGCAATGATTCAATACCAATCTCTCCAGCAGTGTCAACTTTTTTCTCCAGTATCCCCAGATTCCATCCCCATCCCAACCCTCACTCCACCCACACCTGTTTTGCATGTGGTTGTCCAGTTGTGCCAGCACCATTTGTTAAAGAGGCTTTTCTTGCTCCACTTCACATCTCTTGCTCCCTTATCAAAGATTAGATGATCATACATTTGGGGTTGTGTGTAGGGATATTCCGCTCTGTTCCATTGGTCTGCGGCTCTGCCTTTGTTCCAGTACCATGCTGTTTTAATTGTTACTGCTTTGTAATAAAGTTTGAGGTTGGGGAGGATGATGCCTCCCATCGTCTTTTTCCCAAGAATTGTTTTAGCTATCCGTGGGCGTTTGTTGTTCCATATAAATTTTAGGATTTCTTGATCCATTTCTTTGAAGAATGTCATGGGTATCCTTATAGGGATCGCGTTGAATCTGTATAATGCTTTCGGGAGTATTGCCATTTTGACAATATTGATTCTCCCTATCCACGAGCAGGGTATATGTTTCCATTTCCTCATGTCCTCTTTTAGAGAGAGGCCTAATAGACCTATACAGGGCTTTACACCCCAAAAGGAAAGAATACACATTCTTTTCCAGTGCACACGGAACATTTTCTAAAATAGACCATGTACTGGTCCCCATAACATACCTCAATAGAATCGGAAAAATAGAAATTGTATCAACCATCTTTTCAGGCCACGATGCGCTGAAGATAGAAGCTAACCACTCACCGACACGGAGAACCAAATCAAACACCTGGAAATTAAACAACTCAATGTTGAACAATACTGGTATAATTCATGTAACACACAACACCGTGCTTTGTTTTTGACAATTCTTATTAAAAATTATTGCAATTTGCTGAAACATGGTTGGAACTGAGAGTGAACCAGAAGAAAGACAAACACAGGATGATCTCACTTATTTGTGGACTAGAATATGGACAGGGAAATGTATTACAGTAAAAGGGGGAAGCCTAGAACATCCTTGACCCCAGTATTTAGAAAGGAGACAGAGAAGGGAAGAAATCAATGGGGGAAGAAACAAATGAGAAGTAATGAGTTAACAAATATCAAGACTTCAGTTACACCAGTGATATGAGTGAGGAGTATAGCTATATATTCAAAACACAGATTCAACAGAACTGAAAACATGAGATCTAAGCAGTAATCATGCTTAGGCCTCGACCTGACACCATGCACAAAAGTCAGATCAAAATGGATTAAAGACATCAACATCAGACCACAAACCATAAGGTACATTGAAGATAAGGTCAGCAAAACCCTCCACGATATTGAAGCTAACGGTATCTTCAAAGATGACATGCAACTGGCCAACCAAGTGGAAACAGAGATCAACAAATGGGACTACATTAAACTAAAAAGCTTCTGCACTGCAAAAGATACAGTGACCAGAACACAAAGACTATCTACAGAATGGGAAAGGATATTTACACAATACCCATCAGATAAGGGGTTGATATCAATGGTATATAAAGCACTGGTTGAACTCTACAAGAAGAAAACATCCAACCCCATCAGAAAATGGGGCGAAGAAATAAACAGAAACTTTCCCAAGGAAGAGATACAAATGGCCAAAAGGCACATGAAAAAGTGCTCTACATCACTAATCATCAGGGAGATGCAGATCAAAACAACCATGAGATACCACCTCACACCACAGAGACTAGCACACATCCAAAAGAACAAAAGCAACTGCTGTTGGAGAGGATGTGGGGAGAAAGGGACCCTTCTACACTGCTGGTGAAAATGCCAACTGGTTCAGCCCTTTTGGAAAACAATATGGACGCGTTTCAAAAAATTAGAAATTGAGCTCCCATTTGACCCAGCAATACCACTACCAGGAATATACCCAGAAGAAGAAAAAGGTATAGTCGAGATGACATCTGCACTTATATGTTCATCGCAGCACTGTTTACAATAGCCAGAATCTGGAAAAAACCCTAGTGCCCGAGAACAAATGACTGGTTAGAGAAACTCTGGTACATCTATACAATGGAATACTATGCAGCTGTTAGAAAAAAATGAAGTCATGAACTTTGCATATAAGTGGATCGGCATGGAGAGTATCATGCTAAGTGAAATGAGTCAGAAAGAGAAAGACAGACATAGAAAGATTGCACTCATCTAGGGTATATAGAATAACAGAGTGGGAGACTAACACCCAAGAATAGTAGAAATAAGGACCAGGAGGTTGACTACATGGCTTGGAGGCTGGCCTCACATTCTGGGAAGAGGGCAACTCAGAGAAGGGATCACCAAGTATAATGTGGTCGGAGGCCATGCGGGGAAAGGGTGATGTGGGCTGAATGTAGACTAGAGACTGAACACAGTGGCCACTCAATACCTTTATTGCAAACCACAACACCTAATTAGAGAGAGAGAACAAAAGGGCGGGGTGAGGTGGAGGGAGATGGGATTGGGGAGGGTAGGAGGGATGCTGGGTTTACTGGTGGTGGAGAATGGGCACTGGTGAAGGGATGGATTCTTGAACTTTGTATGAGGGAAACATGAGCACAAAAATGTATAAATCTGTAACTGTACCCTCACGGTGATTCACTAATTAAAAATAAATAAATTTTAAAAAATTATACCAGCAGCCATATGTGCTTGATCATGTGAGTGTCTCTCTGAGTGACAGGTGACAGCTTCAGTCACCAAGCAGCCTGTGTTCAGATGAGACATCTGTCTCACACGCACACACACACATACGCACACTCACTTGCCACAGGACTGGTAGCTTCCATGGTTGAGAACAGGGCACAAAACCAGAATGAACTGGTGCTTTCCAAACCAAGAATGAAATGACTCCTGTATCTTAGATGAAAGATAGCAGCAAGTGAAACCAAATGCTTTCTTTGGAAAAGAATTTCATAAGGACTTTGGGCCAGGAATGTAATGTGTGGTAGAGCTCTGGCCTTCACATGTGTGAGATGAAGTTCCTGGCACTGAAACAAAACAAAACAAAACAAAACAAATCATCCAAGGGACTTTGGATAAATTAGCCAAGAGAAGAGGGGCTTATTCTGTGAGGCCCACTTAGGTTTTGGTCATGGCAAGATAGATTACCATTTGGGTCTCTTAATAAGAGATATTTCATATGTGCACTGGTGAAGGGATAGGTGTTGGAACATTTATGACTAAAATCCAAATCATGAACAACCTTGTAACTGTGTATCTCACTGTGATTTATAGGTTGGAAGGAAATTTATTCCGAAATGGGAGGAACTTGAAGTTTTTGTTCTGTTTTGATTTTTGTATTTTGGGCCACACCTGGAGGTGCTCAGGGTTTACTCTTGGCTCTGTATGTAAGGATCACTCTTGGTGGGCTTGGGGAACTGTGAAAAATTACAAGCGCGCGCAGGAGGGTGCAATGTGATGTGCTGTGTTGTTCGCTGGCTCTCAGGGTGGCTCTCTCTCTCTCTCTGTCTCTCTCTCTTTCTCTCCTCTCTCTTTCTCTCTCGCCACTTGTGTTTGGTGCTCTCTTGCCGCTATGTATGGACTGGATCGGGATGGCTTCTCCTTTGTGCTCTGCTTCTGTGTGTGCTGCTGTGCTCTCTTCTGTCTGTCTCTGTATCTCTTTCTCTGTCTCTGTAGCCTCTCCTCTGGTATCTTCCGACTTTTCTCTGCCTCTGCTTCTGTGTCTTCTCTCTTCTTCTGTGGCTCCCCTCTTGTTTCTGTGTCTTCTCCTGTGTCTTCTGTCTTGCCTCCGTGTCTTCTCTTCGCTTCTGTCTCTTCTCCTTCCTTCTGTCTTACCTCTGCCCCCTACTTCTTTTACAGTCTTAGTTTATATAGCAATCACATAGGGTACTGACACAAAGGTGGGTTGAACATTAGCAAATCAACAAAGAGGGGTAAGACCACTTCTCCAGAAGATTAACAAAATCTCATCTAAGGAGAGTACTCCAGATTACTAGGAGATCTGCTCAAGGGTGGGATCCAAACAAGGGTGTGTCACTTTCTTCCTTCCTCAGCTAGTAATCCACTTAAATAGTTATAGTAAATTTACTTCTAATATTTCTAGCAATGTCATTCTGTATGAGCACAGTAAGAGATATATCAGACTTAAAGTTTGGTTATTCCTGAGGACATTCACTATATATTCCAGACTACAGTCCTCAGGCGAGGTTAGTCTTCCTAACCCCACATGGTCCTAATCTCATCGTTACTTTTGGGTCATGACCGCATTGTCTATGACCATACTCTCAACTTATAGTTGAGTATTGTGGTGCTTTGACCTGGCCCATTTTGATGACAGGGTAGCTCACAGCCTGCCCTGAGTCCATTCTGTCCCTTGTCGGGACCTTGCTTTTGGGGTGCTAGGAACTAAGGGCAATGGAGTTGAGAAAGCAGATGCCCAGGACTAAATATTATTGGAATCAATCAGCCCCCAAGTTACAAAGCATAATATTAACTGTCTTCCTATGTCCATACAGAAAGGACATTGCTTTAAGGTAAACTAAGTTCCCTGTGGCAAGGCTAAAAGGACAAACCCACTGTTATCCTACAGGGAACCATATGTAATATTGGGGATTGAATCTGGACCAGCTATGTGCAAGGCGATTATTCTACCTGTTGTACTATTGCCTAGGACCCAACTTGTAGTGTTAGAATTCAGTCTTTGGAACTGAAGGAGTCTTGGAATCGGGGAAAGGAATGCAGGATCCCAGACTAGACATAATTGCTGAATGTGGGGAATCTGTGGGCCATCCAGAATCGGTAGGGAGGTACACCAATTAAAAATCTGGATAAGCTGCTATTTATCAAATACCCACTGTGTGTCAAGCCCTCTGCAAGATTCTTTGCAATCACTCTGAACAAATAGTACTTGGAGGGAGTAAGTACCATTTTGTGGCTGAGGACAGACAGTTTTTAGTGGTTTTGTAAGTGGCCCAAGATCTCTGGGTTGGAATTGGCACCCAGACAGCTAGCCACATTTCTTGCAAGCAAGCAATCAGGAAACCTTGGAGAAACTCAGTGAAGATGGTCATTAGATGCTGACCACTGGTCCAGGTGTCTAAGAATGTGTTGTACCATGGAGAATCCTTATTTTCAACTTAGAAAGTTGCACTTCCTAACTGCACTTCTAACACAAGTGTTAGAAAATTAGCATGTGATATCCTCCAAGATAGGGTTAAATTTAAAAAGAATCATGGCCTTGGGTTTAGAGAGTAAGGTGGGACCCCCTCCCATAATATGGTGATTGAGAGCCAAGAGGATGGAGGTGCACAGGGATACCACCAGCAGGGCCAGGGAGCCACCACAATAAAAACCATCATTGCCAATACAGGGGATAAGCTTGAACCTAGCACAATATGGAGTAGGACCCTGAATGAAAAAGTGTGAGGGGATAGGGTGCTCCAGGGTTTTGTTGGTGGGGTTCAGGTACAAGATAATTTCATCACCATTTATTGCCCTTTTCATTATGTTCCACTCATGTGAGCGGATCACTGGTGGGCAGATGACATAATTGGAAAAATAGAGATGTGGCCAGGATCCTGAGGAATGGAGATTTAATAGTAGGGGGATATGGGATAAAACTTTTATGCAGTTAATCTACTTGTTAACTCAAGTATGACCTTTTGAAACTGATTAAAAAAATCTTTATTTTGAAAAAAGCAGAATTTAAAAAAAATTTTATTGAATCACAGTAGATAGTTAAAAGCTTTCATGTTTGGGTTACAATCTCACAACGATCAAACACCCATCCCTCCACTAGTGCACATTTTCCACCACCAATATCCCGGGTATACGCTGCCTTTCCCCACCCTCCCCCTGCCTCTATGGCAGACAGTATTCCCCATACTCTTTCTCTACTTTTGAGCATTATGGCTTGCAATACAGACTCTGTGAGGTCATCATGTTTGGTCCATTATCTACTTTCGGCATGCATCTCCCATCCCAACTGGTTCCTCTAGCCATCATTTTCTTAGTAATCCCTTCTCTATTCCATCTGCCTTCTCCCCTCCGCTCTTGAAGCAGTCTTCCAGCTATGGAGCAATTCCCCTGGCCCTTGTATCTACTGTCCTTGGATGTCAGCCTCATATGATGCTACCCTACACTCCACAAATGAGTGCAGTCCCTCTGTGTCTGTCCCTCTCTTTCTGACTCATTTCACTTAGCTTGATACTCTTCATGTTTATCCATTTATAAGCAAATTTCATGATTAATCTCTCCTAACATCTGCATAGTATTGCATTGTGTAGATGTACCAACGTTTCTTTAACCAGTCATCTGTTTTAGGTCACTTGGGTTGTTTCCATATTTTGGCTATTGAACAGTGCTGCAATGAATATATAAGTACAGATGTCATTTCTACTGTGCTTTTTTGCATCCTCGGGATATATTCCCAGAAGTGGTATTGCGGGGTCATATGGAAGCTCAATTTCTAGCTTTGGAAGGACTGTCCATATTGTTTTCCAGAAAGGTTGGACCAGTAGGCATTCCCACCAACTGTGAAGGAACATCCCTTTTTCCCCACATCCATGCCAGCACTGGTTGCTTTTGTTCTTTTGAATGTGTGCCAGTCTCTGTGGTGTGAGATAATATCTCATTGTTGTTTTGATTTGCATCTTCCTGAGGACTAGAAAAAATGGAGCATTTTTTTCATGTGCCTTTGAGCCATTTGTATTTCTTTTTTGAGAAAACTTCTGTTCATTTCTTTTCCCCATTTTTTGATGGGGTTGGAGGTTTTTTTCTTATACAATTCTACAAGTATCTTGTATATCCTGTATATTAATATCTTATCAGATGGGTATTGGGTAAATATTCTTTCCCATTCAAAACAGAATTCTTTTAAAGAGAGTTTTGCCACGGTCTGTAAGCAAGTGGACAAAGTGTAAGAGCTCCAAGTTTCAAAATGTATAGGTTTCATCTTTGCAGAAATATTTTATGCTAAGAAAAAATAACTTTCTTTACATTTTCAAGCCAAACTTTCAAAACCTCACACCTAGTTGAGCTTCTTCATTCTCCGGAGAGAAAAGTTCTTTGGCAGACAGCAGTTTAATCTGTGAAACTGGCTGATACAGGCCTTGTTAAAGGATAAGATTTTCTACTTAATTTAACAAAATGATTGAACAAATTTTGTGGAATCTGGCAAATTGCCCTTTTGGAATTTGTCATCTTTTTCTTTTTGTTAACTGAAAACAGGAAGGTAGATATGATCATATCTGCAAAAGAAAACATTGCTTCCTGTAACTGGCTGGTTTGAGGAAGCTCAGATGGTGTGTTCTCCCAGAAATTGCTCCAAAATGAGACTGGTTTATGGTCGCAAAACTGATGAGATGGGAAGGAAACATCACTAAGATGTATATGGGGCACAGTGCCTAAGGTGTGGTGGGGCAAGAAGGGTGAAGAAGCATGGAAACACATTGGTATCTAGTTGACACCAACACTAATCGTCTGGAGACTGATAAGATCTGGCATAGCACAGAAAGGCTGGTTCTGTGATGGTCAGATTTCCAAATAGCAAAGTGTCTCATAGTGACAAATGGGTATTAATAACCTCAATCATTGGGGACAGACATAACACTATTAAAAGTTATTGTGAGTGGGGTCAGAGGAGTATAGCATTAGGGCATTTACTTTGCATGAGTCTGACCCGGGGTTCTGTCCCTGGCACCACATATGGTTCCCCAAGCCTACCAGAAGTGATCCCTGAGCTGTGAGTCAGGTGTGAGTCAGGAGTAAGTCCTGAGACCCCTGTGTGATCCTCCCCTCAAATGTCACGCCTGAGCAGGCTGTCAGACTGGTAAAAATGGAAAAGAGTTTCAGTTCTTCCACATCATTTCGAGGATGGGAAATTTGTCCAAGGAGGAGTTGGCTAGGGGCGGTGGGGGTGGAGGAGGGGGATGTGCATTTCTCTCAAAGGTCAAGATTCTCAACTTCTATCACTTTGGAATCCACTTGGTAGAGCAACAGCTTCTCCTGGATTTAGTCTGACTTCATTGATATCTGCCAGGAGGATTTCTGTTCTCTGGATACATGAAGAAGAGATTTATTATCAGGCATTCACTCACCAGAGCATGGATGTTGAGATGTTGCCTGATTTGGTCTGTAAAGAGAGTTTATGGTGTGATTTAGTCAAATTTGAAATATATAAACCAGCGGAGCAGTGAGTATAGGTTTCAGTCTAGGGCTAAAACCTGGTTGAGAGACAGGAATGCTGAAGGCAGGAAAAGATTAACTTCTCAACTCAACTAGGCCAAACCACTTGATTCAGCCCATTCACACAGTGATGAGAAAGGGTGATTATTGGGTCCATTGATTCAAAGGTTAATTTTAACAGGTAATATCTTCACAGAAAGACTGCTCAGCCCAAGGTCTGGATATTTTATGATTTAGTCAAATGGACAGATAAAACGAACCATTACAAAGTGTGTATCATCTGGGTGTGAAGGTGATATCCCATTTCCTGTTACAGAAACCCAGGAGATGGTTGGCTGTAGGAATGTGACTGGTGATGACCCACTCAGGCACTCCTGTGGAGACTGACTCAGGAGAGGGAAACCCAAGAGAAAGTGACAATAAGGTGTCACTTCTGAAAGTGGCAGTGAAGAAATGCTAAGGATGGAAGATTGGCCCCTCTGATAAAGTGCTATTTTTTTCCCTCATATTCTAAGTCTGGCTCACCCACCATCAGTGGATTCCAAAAGTCACCTCTCTTGAAAAATGTGCTTTTTTGCCCTGCTTAAATTTTTTTTTGAAAATCTTATT
The DNA here is from genome assembly GCF_027595985.1 of Sorex araneus. Lineage (NCBI taxonomy): Eukaryota > Metazoa > Chordata > Mammalia > Eulipotyphla > Soricidae > Sorex > Sorex araneus. The sequence continues at coordinate 94,684,383 of NC_073306.1, forward strand.
TTAGACACCATGATTTGTAATACTGTTACTCATAGGGTTTCATGCATAAAACATTCCTGCACCACACCCTCCACCAGAGTGTCTGCTCCCTTCACCACTGATCTCCCACCATCCTATTATCTCCTCCTTAACCCTTTCTCTGAAAATGAGAAGCTTCTTACTGAAGATGAGTTCTCTGGGCATTTTCCTCTGAGCATTTGTTACTTCCCTGTTAGGTGTCTTTATATCTGACATATGAGAGAGATCGTTCTGGGATCTCTCCTTCAGACTAACTTCAGCATCATACTCTCCAGATCCATCATGTAGCAGCAACTTGCATGATTTTATCTTTTCTTTCCTTCTCTTCTTCCCTCTCTTCCTTCCTTTTTCTTCCCCTCCCTTCCCCTTCCTCCCCTCCCCCTCCACTTAACCTCCCCTCCCCTCCACCTCCCTTCCCTTCCCTTCCCTTCCCTTCTCTTCTCTTCCCTTCCCTTCCCTTCCCTTCCCTTCCCTTCCCTTCCCTTCCCTTCCCTTCCCTTCCCTTCCCTTCCCTTCCCTTCCCTTCCCTTCCCTTCCCTTCCTCCTTCCCTTCCCTTCCCTTCCCTTCCCTTCCCTTCCCTTCCTTCCCTTCCCTTCCCTTCCCTTCCCTTCCCTTCCCTTCTCTTCTCTTCTCTTCTCTTCTCTTCTCTTCTCTCTCTTCTCTCCTTCCCTTCCCTTCCCTTCTCTTCTCTTCTCTTCTCTTCTCTTCTCTTCTCTTCTCTTCTCTTCTCTTCTCTTCTCTTCTCTTCTTTCTCTTCTCTTCTCTTCTCTTCTCTTCTCTTCTCTTCTCTTCTCTTCTCTTCCCTTCCCTTCCCTTCCCTTCTCTTCTCTTCTCTTCTCTTCCCTTCTCTTCTCTTCCCTTCTCTTCTCTTCTCTTCTCTTCTCTTCTCTTCTCTTCTCTTCTCTTCTCTTCTCTTCTCTTCTCTTCTCTTCTCTTCTCTTCTCTTCTCTTCTCTTCTCTTCTCTTCTCTTCTCTTCTCTTCTCTTCTCTTCTCTTCTCTTCTCTTCTCTTCTCTTCTCTTCTCTTCTCTTCTCTTCTCTTCTCTTCTCTTCTCTTCTCTTCTCTTCTCTCTTTTCCTTTTCTGTTTTTGGTTTTTGTGTCACAGGTATTGCTCAGGGCTTATTCCTGGCTCTGCACTCAGGGATCACTACTTCCAGTGTTCAGGGGACCATATGGGATTCTAGGGATTGAATCTGGATCTGCTGCATGCAAATATACATACTATCACTCTGGCTGGCTCCATGATTCCATCTTTTCTTATAACCAAGTAGTACTCCATTGTATATATGTACCATAGTTTCTTCATCTAGTCATCTGTTCTTGGAAACTTGGGTTGTTCCCAAATTTTGAATAGTGCATAAATGAAGATTGACTCCCTGTAGCTTCAACGTTTGTGAGTGTTGTGAGACCCTTGGAGACCCAGCTCATAGAATTGAAGGTGAGTGTACTAAGAGGTGAGCCAAGTAGGAGCAAAATAGTCACAACTTGCCATAACTGCCTCTAAAAGTCACCCTTGTTGTTTCTTGGCCACTGTATTCAATCCACAGAAGTCACCCTCATTTCAATGGAAAGGGATATGTTATAGTGGATTATTTAGCTTGTAAAATTTCCAGAAGGGACTTAAGTCATGGGTGGATGCTACCTAAGACTTCTTTGTGCAGCAAGAGGTAAGGACAAAACAGAACCCCAGATTATCATAGAGGAACCTCCCACTGCCACTGCTGTCCACCCAGCTCCTGGAATACTAGGGACAGATACATCAATCCAGTCACTCCAGAAAACCCACTGCATTGGCTGGAAGGCTATCACCTCCAGTAATCACCTTTGACCTTTATTGTTCACTTTTGCATTCCCAGTCTCATGTGATGTCTTAGGTTGGTAATCGCATGTGGAACACTAGTGGCAAGGACTCTACAAAATGTTTTCAGCCTTTCAGTCTCTTTAGCTCAGGAAGATGCATTGAAATGTGGTTGGAGTGGTAGGCAAGGACGACCTTCCTCAGTGGTTGCCATGTCAAGCTAGATTGCCTCTTCAGAGCATGGTGGGGGATGTGTGTGAGTCCTTAGATGTGTCAGGTTAATAGCATACAGCTATCTTTCCAGGAACAACCCCAGAAATTCCCCAGGTCAAGATATTTCAAACTAGTGTGCAGGTGCAGGGGCAGTTCTTGGCAGTCTTCATAGATTGTCACATGATTGGGAGGAGGTAGGGAAAGGTCACAAAATTGATTTTGGTTTTGAGGATCAAAAATGGCAATGCTTGGGATCTACGCACAGCTTGGGTCTCTCCTGGAGGTGGTTTGGGGAACCACCTGGTATCCCAGAGTCCCACACAGTGCAAAGCAAGTGTTCTACCACTGAGTCAACTCCTCTCTGGCCTTGAACTTTTATAAGCCTGTTCTGATGTGTTCTAGTTCTGGGATTAAAAAGAATTTGAAAATCATTACTAATGCTTTCATGTGATTAATGAGAAAAAGGGACTCAGAATTCGAATTCTTTGCTCACAGTCACAGATTCAGTGAATGGCAAAACAGAGCAAAACAGGGACTTCTGATTCTGGACTGGTATGCTTTCCCACATGGCCTACAATGTCTGAAGGTATCTCCATCACAATTGCTTTTGCCAGGATATTCTGGATCTAGCGGATATGATAAGAATGACCTGGTTTCACCTTAGACACCACAACCCCAGAGAAAGTGCCTGGATTCAACAGGGAACGCTGGTTTCCCTATCTGTAGTCATTCTTGGAGCCTATATTTCTACCTTGTAGCATTCAGCATTTTAGAATCAAGAATTTAATCACTTTATAGTTTAATGTCTGTCTGTCTTGATGCATGTTCAGTTCCCTGAAGAACTTTATCTGTTTAGTTGATTGCTTAGCTCTGGAACCTGCATCTTATAAAGAGCAATCCAAAGAGGGGAATGTGGGACAGCTAAGTCTGAGGGAGCAGTGTTGTAGTATGCACATAGAGGGCCAAGAGGACCTGGATTCTGTCAGTCTGCATCTATGTTTCATCTATTAAATGGGTGTCGATTCCATTCTTCTTTGCAGCTATGAGGACAAAATAAGAGAATAATTAAATGGTGAATCTGAACCTGAATACCGATTCCCTATGCTTAATCTATAGTAGAAATTATAATTTATACTTTGTATTCCATGCTGGAACTCTACACGTGATTCCTGATGGACATCGCCGGCTGTTTTGCAAGATTCAGACAAAATGGCATCCTTGGGGCACGGGAGAAACCGCGGCGCTGGCCGCAGCATCGCTGCCTGCCGTGGCCAGGCCAAGTCACAGCGCCGTCGGGTATAGAGCCATGGTGGAAGTGTGAGCAGTGGCTCATCCATTGTGGGGTGCTGTCAGCCAACCACCGGGTGACCTGGGACCCAGCACAGGTGTTCGACCTGGCACAGACCCTCTGCAATAGGGTCCTGCTTTGCCAGCTGCTCAACAATCTCCGGGCGCACTCCATCAACCTCAGGGAGATCAACCTGAGGCCTCAGATGTCCCAGGTGCTGCCAAGAGACGCAGGTGCGTGTTTGCCAGTGTGCAGATCGTTACAACATGCCTGTCGACCAAAAATTCAATAGACTGGGGACACCTGTAAAGATAATTAGAGGCCGCCTCAAAAGCCTCTGTCCCTCTCGGAGAGCCCGGCAAGCTACCGAGACTATCCCACCTGCACGGCGGAGCCTGGCAAGCTACCTGTAGCATACTCAATATGCCAAAAATAGTAACAACGACAGCCCTCATTCCCCTGACCCTGAAAGAGCCCCCAATACTCCATTGGGCTACACTAGCACACGACAGATTCGAATAAAGATGTTACTGGTGCCCGCTCGAGCAAATCGATGAACAACGGATTGACAGTGATACAGTGATATAGTGATGTGTGTGGGATCAATTGTGTGTCTCATCACTGTATCACTCCAGCCTATCATGTTGTATTTTCCAGAGAACAAATAAGAGCAGACAAAATTCCGCTGTAGACCTTGAATATGTGGTAGTCTATAAAAATGGTCCCAATTATTCATCCTCTTCTCATGGTTCTTGAAATATGACTTTAAAGTTGGTCCCACAAGTAAGAGATATTCCCCCATCCCTGGAGTCTGATTTTGCTTTGGTCAGTTGAATGTGATGGAAGCAGCGGTGTGCCAACCCTAAATTTGAGTCTCAAGAACTCTTGTGTGGCAAAATGCAAATCCAAATAATAAAAAACTATCCTCCCACACCAGTAAGGTGGGCCTATATAAATGAATGCAGAAACAGCCAATGCTAATAGGAATGTGGTGAAAAAGGAAGCCTCAGTCCCTGTTTGTGGGAATGTTGTCAGTTACAGTGTCCATGGGAAAAATATTCTTCAAAAATTAAGAATACAGGACCTGGTGATGATACAGTGGTTGGTGTGCATGCCTGACATGCTCCTGACTCTGGTCTAATTCCTGGTACATTCCTTCCTGAGCACCACGATGTGTGGCCCTGGAGACCCCCAGCACTGTTGGACTGGCTAGATTTCCCGGCACCGCAGGGCCCGAGCAGTATCACCTCACATCCTCAGGTCCTTGCATTGAACCAACTGCCTTGTTGGTCAAATATGCTGCTGGGGCCCCAGACCTCCTGAGCACTGCTTATGAGACACACAAAAAATACTTAAGATTAAAACTACATACAGAGAAGGTATGGTGCATAAACAGATCAACCTGTACCTGTGGGGTGAGTGCATCAGCAGTCTGATGGTGCCTTTGGGCTTCCTGATACCCCAAATGGCTTGTGTGCCTTTGGCTGGACCCCAACAACTTGGGACCAAGTTTACCAAGAAATTAAATGGCCAAACTTAGGTATGTGGGAGTCATGCCCACAAACCACCTCCTGCTCAGCTAACCAAGTTCGTTTATTGGCCTTATTTCAGAGACCCATACATAAATCTCAACATAGACCAAAAGCCATAGTTAATTTCTGATCCACTCATGGCTGAACAGACCGGGGTAAAATGGAGGCACGTGGGTTGGCTTGTTTCCTGCCCAAGTAGAGCCCCCAGCAGCTGCTTGTTTCCACAATCCAAAATTGCTGCCATATTCCTAGTCTCTCACTCCACTGTCTCAGGACAGACCTCAATGAGATATATCATTGTATTACTGTCATCCCATTGATCATTGATTTGCTTGAGCGGGCCCAGTAACGTCTCCATTCATCCTAGCCTTGAGAGTTTAGAAGCCTCTTTTTACTCGTCCTTCCCAACAGTGCCACATTAGAGGCTCTTTCAGAGTCAGGGGAATGAGACCCATCATTGTTACTGTTTTTGGCATATGAATACACCACGGGGAGCTTGCCAGGCTCTCCTGTGTGGGCAGGAAACTCTCAGTAGTTTGCCAGGTTCTCTGAGAAAGAGAACTAGGCTATAAGCTTCCGGGAGCTTGGTTTTATAGTCTCTGGATGTTGACCGTTGATGGAATTACATGGCGCAGGGACAGTTTGTGGGTGTGGCTGCCTTCTGGGTGAAGGGGGCCCAGTCCCAATCCGAGCAGGCTTGGAGGTCTCAGCCCTGGGTCCTGCACACCTGGGTTCCTCTGCCGGTTCCTTGTTGTGTGAGGCTTGTCAGAACGTGTGGAGAGGGGCCTTGAGCATGGCTGTGACTGGGTTCTGGAGGTCTTCAGCTGCTGGGGCTCTGCTCAAGGTGGGGAGGGAAACTCAACCCACCCCCTCTGAGGGGCCCTGGTGAAACAGCCAGGTTCGGGGGCAAGAGACTCTGACCAAAGCAATTACTCATATGAAAAGCTATTTCTTACCAAGACCTTTTTGGCTACATGAGAATCTGAATAGTGCATTTGTAGAAACTTTTATTAACCAGATGCTCAGATTAATGAAATATTTTGGGAGGGGGAAGGTAAGGGGATGCAGGTATCTAGTTGTGCTCAGGGCTTACTACTGGCAGTGCTTAGGGGAACATATATGGTGCCAGCAAAGCCACGTTTGCTTGCGAGGCAAGCACATAAAATCATTAATACTTTTAATAAAGACTATTTTATGTTAGTCTTGCTAAACCATCTACAGAGAAAATTGTTCAAGTATTGGCTGTCAAAATAAATGCTATTATTTTCACAGAACTAATGATGTATTTAAACAAAGTATTATGAAAAGTTAAATTATAGTAAAATATAATCTTATGTATAATCAAAATGTTTAGAATTTTTATGTGGCTTCACAAGAAGGAAGTCTGAATATCAACAAATCCTTTTCTCACTTCAAAAAATGTATCTCTGGCAGTCCATATGGTCCCCTGAGCTTCCCCAAGAGTAATTCCTGAGTGCAGATTTAGGAACAAGCTCTGAGCACCATCAGGTGTGTCCCTACCATTCCAAAAAAAAAAAAAAAGGAAAGAAGGGCCAGAGTGATAGTACAGTGGGTTAGGCACTTGCCTTGCATGCAGCTGACCTGGGTTTGACCCCTGACACCATACACAGGAGTGATTCTTTTTTTTTTTCGATAGCAATTTGTCATTTATTCTCTTAAGCAAAGAAAATAGTTCAGATAGTTAGCAAATAACTACAGAGCATCTGCTATCGATCAGGAATACTTTCAGATATCAGTAAAACCTTTTCCTTGTCACTGGCTAAAAAGAAAAGATCTTCCACTCTATGTCTATACCATACTTTATAGTTCATTCATCTGTCAATGGGCATTTAGATTATTTACACAAATATTTTCTAGTTTACAAATGCCGTCTCATGTCAGATTGGCATCATCTCCGCTTCCACTTTATAAATGAAGTCAATCCCATTTTACAGAAGGATACAGAAAAAATTACATATCTTGCCTAAAACTACAGGTGTATATAACCTTAAAGATCCCAGAGGCCTGGAGAAAGACCTGGGAAGAAGGTAAATGAAAAATAAAATTCTACAGAAAAACAAATCATTTCAGGGAGAGGAGAGAGAAGAGCTAACACAACTGAACAATAAATGAACAACACAGGAGTGTTTCTTTTTTTTTTCTTTTTTTAAGTAGTTTATTTTTAATTAGAGAGTCATCGTGAGGGTACAGTTACAGATCCATACATCTTTGTGCTCATGTTTCCCCCATACAAAGTTCGATAACCCATCCCTTCACCAGTGCCCATTCTCCATCACCAGTAAACCCAAGATCCCTCCCCCCCTCCCCAGTCCCGTCTCCCCCCACCCCACCCTGCCACTATGGCAGGGAATTCCCTTTTGTTCTCTCTCTCTGATTAGGTGTTGTGGTTTGCAATAAAGGTGTTGAGTGGCCATTGTGTTCAGTCTCTAGTCTGTATTCGGCCTGCATCACCCTTCCCCCACATGACCTCCAACCACATTTTACTTGGTGGTCCCTTCCCTGAGTTACCCAGAATGAGAGACCAGCCTCCAAGCCATGGAAACAATCTCACAGGAGTGATTCTTGAGCACAAAAGCCCTGAGCACAAACAGGTAAAACATACCTTCAGCTTTTGACTGACTGAAGTGACAGAGTTGTCAGTGGTGAGGGAGGATAAGGGATTAGGTGGACTAGCAGTAGGTAAGAATAGTGGTGGAGGATTTGGGTACTTTGGTGGTGGAGGAGGTGCAGTAAACTTGTACTCCAAAAGCATAAACAATAACATTCCTGTCAACCATGTTACCTCAATTACAAAAATAAAATTTAAATTTAAAAAAAGGAAAGAAACATTGAAAATTTTTATTTTCTTCTTTGGAATTTTGCCACGGGAATAGGATTAGCCTGTGGAAATGAATGCCCAGGCTGATGGAAGTCCATAAACCCTGTCAATCAACTTGTACCCTACTCAGATGCAGCTGACCTGTCTCACCCACCCTGAAGCATATCTGCCCACAGAATCAACTGAATAAAGACTTACTTGGTTTAAGCCATTGAGTTTGTGAGCAGTTTGTTTTACAGCAACAAACTGGCACATCCAGGAATATTTTCACAGCACATTAATAGATTAACTATATAAAAACACTAAGAGGAGGCCCCAACACTGCCAAGGTGGCCCAGACTTCCCCAGAACTCTAGGGCTGGAACAATCTGTCATCCCCGAGGCCATGAACTGAACAGGGCCCTGGTTGGCTAAGGATTGTTGGTGAATTCTCAGGGTCTTCTGAGCACTATTTTTGTGTTTATTTTGTCTGTGTAGGGGGTGGGGAGGGGGGAAGGGAACACCTGGGAATGCTCATGGCTTACTCCTGATTCTGAGCTCAGGAATTACTCCTGAAGGTGGTTGGGGAGCCATATGGGATCCCAGGGATCAGACCTGGGTTGACCTCATGCAAGGGGAGTTTCTTCCTACCACTGTACTATGTCTCCAACCCCCTGAGCACTATTGGAAGGTTTCTTGCAAATGTGTGTGTGTGTGTGTGCGCGCACATTTGCAAGAAACACACACACATACACACACACATCAGTGCCTGGGTCATAGAAAGCTTTCAAAATGTTTACTATTAATTCTACTATTAGATACAAATAATGCATACAAAGGTGTGTATGACATACCATTATTCACTTAGCCACTTAATTTGTTGACCACATTTTTTGGTGCTCTCTTTTATTTTTTATTTTTTATTGAATCACCATGAGATAGTTACAAGCTTTCATGTTTGGGTTACAACCACACAATGATCAAACACCCATTCCTCCACCAGTGCACATTCCCCACCACCAATATCCCCAGTATACCCCCCCACTTTCCCACCCTCCCTCTGCCTCCATGGCAGACAATATTCCCCATACTCTCTCTCTACTTTTGGGCATTTATGGCTTGCAACACAGACACTGAGAGTGTTGACCACATTTTTTCATTCTAAAGATTGCTCTAAACATCTTAGGTTGTGCATTTTTAACTATTAAAGATAGACAATTCTGGAGCACCCCGCGCTTCCCTCCCCTGCGGACTGCCGGCCAAATGGCCGGCAAGCCGACCCCAAGCGCCGCCGCCATTCTGTCTTCCGGCAAAGGTCTGTGACGCTCCCTCCACCCGCCCTTCCGGACCCAGCCTGCTCCGTGGCCCTGAGCACCCCGCGCTTTGACTGCTGCCGGGTTGTGGGAATGGGGCGTGGCATAATCGACGGGGGGCGTGGCCTAAGAAAAGTGGGCGTGGCCTCATCACCGGTGGCCAAAGCTCACGCAGTGGCAGATAGTTTCCTCAACATCCTACCCAAGACTAACATCCTAGCTATTCGAAAGCAGTAGGACAATAAAACACAAGACTTCACATAAGAATTGAAGGAAACATCTCAGTAGGAGACCAGGTTCTACAACCGGCAAGTACAAAGGCAACCACTATTAACTGAGTCTATCCACAATCCTTTTTCGCAACAAAAGGAAACAGAGATACTCATCTTCAAGGGCCCTCTTTCATACCACAACAACAACATGAAGAAACAGCGAAAATCCCCAGTGCAAGCAGAGGACGATCAAAGGAGTCCGGAAACCTCAATGGGTGTTTCCTACAAACTTGACCTCTCTGATTAAGAATTCAGAGTTGAAATCCTCAACATGTTCAATGAACTCAATGCAAAGATGGACAACTTCAAGGAAGACCTGGCAGAAACAATACAACAGACAGCCGACAAAATACGGGAAGAAATGAGAGCAGAAATAAAAAACCTTCAAAAAGAAATGAAGGATTTGGTACATGAAATCAAAACCTCTCTGGCTGCCCTCAACAATAGGATGACTGCAGCCGAAGACAGAATCAGTATGCTTGAAGATGAGCTGCAAGAGGCCTACAGGCAACAACAAACCATGGCAAGAGACCTCAAAATAGCTCTAGCCAGAATCAGAGTCCTAGGGGATGATTTCAAGAGGAACAACATTAGAATCATTGGACTACCAGAACCACAGGGAACCAACCCCAATGAAAAAGACACAGTCAAACAAATCATTGCGGAAAACTTCCCACAGCTGGACAATGCGGGCATCCAGATTCAAGGCGCCCGAAGAGTGCCAGCTACAAGAGATCCTAATAGAAAAACCCCAAGACATATCATAGTTACAATGATGGACATCATTCAGAGAGACACAATACTGCAAGCAGCAAGGTCCAAGAAGGAAATTGCATACAAAGGAGCACCCCTTAGACTCACAGCAGATCTATCAGAGGAAACCCTCCAAGCTCGAAGGCAATGGTGGGATATAGTGAAAAAACTCAATGAAATCAACGTTTCACCAAGAATACTTTATCTGGCTAAACTCTCATTCAAACTAGAAGGAATCATACACTACTTTGGGGATAAACAACAGCTCAGGAACTTCATAGACTCAAAACCAAACCTAAAAGAAGCACTAAAGGGGCTATTGTAAGACAAGAACAACCCCTACAAGCACAACAAACCCTTGCACAAAGATGGCACAAAATCCCATAACAATAATCTCCCTTAATGTCAATGGTCTGAATTCACCAATTAAGAGACACAGACTGGCAAAATGGATTCAAAGACTGAACCCAACATTCTGCTGCCTGCAAGAAACACGTCTGAATAGCCAGAACAAACACAGACTCAAAGTCAAAGGATGGAAAACAATCCTGCAAGCAAACAGCTCCCTCAAGAAAGCTGGGGTGGCGTTACTAGTATCGGACAACATAGACTTCAGGTTGAAAAAGATTAGAAGGGATAGTGAAGGCCACTTTTTATTAATCACGGGATGTGTACATCAGGAAGAAATCACACTCCTAAATGTCTACGCACCCAATGAGGGACCAGCTAAATACCTACAACAGCTGCTAAGAGACCTTAAGAAGGACATCTCGAGCAACACAATAGTAGTTGGAGACTTCAACACCGCACTGTCTCCTCTGGACAGATCAAGAAGATTAAAACTCACCAAGGAAATACTGGCTTTGAAGGAAGAAATAGAAGAGAGAGGGCTAATAGATCTATACAGGGCTTTATATCCCCCAAAAAAGGAATACACATTCTTTTCCAGTGCACATGGAACATTTTCCAGAATAGACCATGCGCTAGGCCACACAGCATACCTCAACAGAATAAAAAAGATAGACATTGTACCAGCTATCTTTTCAGACCATGATGCACTGAAGATAAAACTTAATCGTAGACAGATGCAGAAAACCAAATCAAACACCTGGAAATTAAATAGCTCGATATTGAACAATGAGTGGGTCAGGAAGGAAATCAAGGAAGAAATCAAAAGGTACCTAGAAACAAATGAGAATGAAGACACGAGCTACCAGAACCTGTGGAACGCAGCTAAAGCCGTTTTAAGGGGAAAATTTATAGCTCTGCAAGCATATCTCAGGAAGGAAGGAAGGGCCCACATAAATAACTTGACTTCACAGCTCAAGACGTTAGAAAAGGACCAACAAAAGGAGCCCAAACCAGGCAGGAGGAAAGAGATAATAAAACTTAGAGCAGAAATTAACGACATGGAAACCCAAAAGACAATCCGAAAGATCAATGAAACCAAGAGCTGGTTCTTCGAGAAAATAAACAAGATTGATAAACCACTAGCAAGACTCACAAAGAAAGAGAGAGAGAGAACCCTTATAAGCCGAATCAGAAATGAAAAGGGGGACATCACAATAGAAACCAATGAAATTCAAAAGATCATCAGAAACTACTTTGAAAATCTCTATGCCATGAAACATGAGAACCTAGAAGAAATGGATAAATTCCTCGACTCCTATAATCTCCCAAGGCTGAACCAAGAAGACCTGGAGTACCTGAATAGTCCAATTAACATCAAGGAAATTGAAATGGTAATCAAAAGTCTTCCCAAAAACAAAAGCCCTGGTCCAGACGGATTCACTAGCGAGTTCTTCCAAACATTTAAAGAGGACCTTTTGCCAGTCCTTCTCAAGCTTTTCCAGGAAATTGAAGAAACAGAAACCCTCCCAAACAGTTTCTATGAGGCTCATATCTCCCTAATACCAAAAGCAAACAAAGACACCACAAAAAAAGAAAACTACAGGCCAATATCCCTGATGAACACAGATGCGAAGATCCTCAACAAAATATTAGCAAATAGAATTCAACAACTCATCAAAAAGATCATACACCACGACCAAGTGGGATTCATCCCGGGGATGCAAGGATGGTTTAACATCCGGAAATCAATCAACATAATCCATCATATCAACAAAAGAAAAGATAAAAATCATATAATCATATCAATAGATGCAGAGAAAGCATTTGACAAGATCCAGCATCCGTTTATGATGAAAACACTCACCAAAATGGGTATAGAAGGGACCTTCCTCAATATAGTCAAAGCCATTTATCACAAGCCTATGGCAAGCATTGTCCTCAATGGGGAAAAACTAAGAGCCTTCCCTCTGAGAACAGGGACGAGACAAGGATGCCCACTCTCTCCACTTCTGTTCAATATAGTACTGGAAGTACTTGCAATAGCGATTAGGCACGAAAAAGATATTAAGGGCATTCAGGTAGGAAAGGAAGAAATCAAGCTCTCACTATTCGCAGATGATATGATACTATACTTAGAGAACCCTAAAACCTCTACCAAGAAACTCCTATAAACAATAGAGTCGTATAGTAAAGTTGCAGGCTATAGAATCAATACCCAAAAGTCCATGGCTTTCCTATATGCAAATAATGAGAGAGAAGAAAGTGACCTGAGAAAAGCAATCCCATTCACAATTGCGCCTCAAAAAATCAAGTACCTTGGAATCAGCTTAACAAAGGAGGTAAAGGACTTGTATAATGAAAACTATAAAACACTACTTCAGGAAATAAAAGAGGACACAAGGAAATGGAAAGACATCCCCTGCTCATGGATTGGAAGAATTAATATTGTCAAAATGGCAATTCTCCCCAAAGCATTGTACAAATTCAATGCGATCCCTATAGGGATACCCTTGACATTCTTCAAAGAAATGGAGCAAGCGCTCCTGAAATTCATATGGAACAATAAGCCCCCACAAATAGCTAAAGCAATCCTTGGGAAAAAGAAAATGGGAGGAATCAACCTCCCCAACTTCCAACTCTACTACAAAGCGGTAATCATTAAAACAGCATGGTATTGGAACAAAGGCAGAGCTGCAGACCAATGGAATAGGGTTGAATACTCTGACATACACCCCCAAATATATGATCATCTAATCTTTGATAAGGGAGCAAGAAATGTGAAGTGGAGCAAGGAAAGCATGTTTAACAAATTGTGCTGGCAAAACTGGACAGCTACATGCAAAAAAATTGGCTTAGACCTCCATCTATCACCATGTACAAAAATCAGATCAAAATGGATTAAAGACCTCAACATCAGACCAGAATCCCTAAGGTACATTGAAGATAAGGTCGGCAAAACCCTCCATGACATTGAAGCCAAAGGTATCTTCAAAGCTGACACGCCACTGGCCAAGCAAGTGAAAACAAAGATAAATAAATGGGACTATCTCAAACTAAGAAGCTTCTGCAACTCAAAAGAAACAGTGACCAAAATACAAAGACAATCTACCGAATGGGAAAGGATATTTATGCAGTACACATCCGATAAAGGGTTGATAACAAAGGTATACAATGCACTGGTTGAACTCCACAAGAAGAAAACTGCCAACCCAATCAAAAAATGGGGTGATGAAATGAACAGAAACTTTTCCAAAGAAGAAATCCGAATGGCTGAGAGGCACATGAGAAAATGTTCAACATCACTAATTATCAGGGAGATGCAGATCAAAACAACAATGAGATATCATCTCACACCACAGAGACTGGCCCACATCCCAAAAACCAAAAGCAACCGGTGTTGGCGTGGATGTGGGGAGAAAGGGACTTTCCTTCACTGCTGGTGGGAATGCCGACTGGTTCAGCCCTTTTGGAAAACAATATGGACGATTCTCAAAAAGTTAGAAATTGAGCTTCCATTTGACCCAGCAATACCACTCCTGGGAATATATCCCGGAGAGGCAAAAAGGTATAGTAGAGATGACATCTGCATTTCCATGTTCATTGCCGCTCTCTTTACAATAGCCACAATATGGAAAAAACCAGAGTGCCCGAAAACAGATGATTGGCTAAAGAAACTCTGGTATATTTACACAATGGAATACTACGTAACTGTCAGAAAATATGAAGTCATGAAATTTGCATATAAGTGGATCAACATGGAAAGTATCATGCTGAGTGAAATGAGTCAGAAAGAGACAGACATAGACAGATCGCACTCATGTGGAATATAAAGTAGCTGAGAGGTACAAGCTTACAATGTTGCGATTCCTGGCAGACATTTCTCTGGACTTAGTTACTAAAATACTAAAATACAGAAATCCAAAACTATGCTGCTGCTAGTGCAGCCTCCTGACCTCATATCTCTTCATTCTCAGCAATGGAAAACAAATTACCAAATGCTTTCTTTTCAGCAGATCGACTTTAGGGGGGAGAAACTACAAATCAATAATAGTGAATTTTTTTGTTTAAATATTGAATGTAATCAAAGTAAAGTGAAAGTAAAGTGAAATTTACCAGTTACACATGCAGGGTGGGGGGCTGGGGAGGTGGGGGGAAGGGGGGAGGTATATCGTGATTCTTGGTGGTGGAATATGTGCACTGGTGAATTATTATCACTGGTGTTTGAGCATTGTATCATTGTATAACTGAGACTTTAACCTGAAAGCTTTGTAACTTTCCACATGGTGAATTAATAAAAGAATAAAAAAAATAAAGATAGACAATTCTTAGGGAGCCCACGGAAGGGTGCAAAGGGCTAGAGCACCTACATGACAAGGGTGCAGCTTGGGGTTCTTTCTAGTGCTGCCATTTGGGTCAAGAGTGGTCCTGGCTGCTCTGCACACTGTGATCTCTGGTGCCGCAAGCAATTTCCAGCTGCGCAGCAGCTACATGTGTAGGAACACCTGTAACTAAAGGGTGCCAATCCTGGGGAGCACCACATCTAAAAAGTATGTGCACCATGGCCAGAAAACACTAGGTAAGCTCTGTGTGTGTGGTCCTAAGCAAGCCCCAGAGTTAGGTGTGTGTGTGGGGGGCGGGGGCACGTGCACCCACACATTACCCAACCACAGATCACCACCACAATGAAGAGGAGGAAGGTTAAATTTGAGAGAGATAGAGAAAGAGAGAGAGCCTATAAAATCTATTAAAAGTTCTTAGATATTTACTTGTTTGGGCTGGGGAGATAGTTCCACAGGTAAGGCACTTATCTTGCATGCAGCCCACCAGGGTTTGATCCTAGGAATCCCATATGGTTCCCAAGCACTGACAAGAGTGGTTCCTGTCTTCAGAACCAGGAGTAACCCTGAGCGTCACTGGGTGTTTGTTTTTGGCCCCACCTTTGCTCCCCCCCAAAAAAACACACCAAGATGTTTGCTTGCTTGGTCAAAGATTGTGTATGTTTCTAAAAATATATATTTAAAAATATATACATTTTAGTTAAATAATTGTGATTTACAAAGTTATCAATAGTTGCATTTTAGGCATACAATTTTTCAACACCAATCCCACCACCAGTGTCAACTTCCCTCCACACATATCCCCTCCCCATCCCCATCCCTACCCCATCCCCACAGTCATCTTGACAGGCACATTACAAAGGTTACAGCCTAGATCTCATGTTTTCAGTATTGTTGAGTCTGTATTTTGGATATATGACTATACCACTTTCCCATATCACCAGTATAACTGAAGCCTGATGCCTTACTTCCTCTTCTCTTCTTTCTGCCTTGATTTCTTTCCTTCTCTTCTTCTCTAAACACTGGGGTCAAGGGTGATCTAGAATTTCCATTTACTACAATACATTTCCCTCAAACAGTATATATATAACAGATAAGTCAGATCATTCTGTGTTTGTATTTCTTCTTTTGGCTTATATCACCTAACATGATATCTTCCAGTTCCAACAAATTTTATGATTTCATCATTCCTTGAAGCTGCATAATATTCCATTGTGTATATATACATCTTCATAATATGTTCATCTGTCATTAAACATCCTAGGTTGATTCCATATCTTAGCTGTTGTACTGAGTGGATATATCCTTTTGAGAGAGTGTTTTTATGTCCTGGAGGTAGATGCCCAAAAGTGGAATTGCTGGGTCCTATGGAAGTTCAATTCTAAGCTTACTGAGAACTCTCAGTACTGTTTTCCGCAGGAGATGGATATTTCAGACAACAATCCCACCAGAAGTGATGAGAGTTCCTTTTCTACCACATCCCCACCAACACAGATTGTTATTACTGTTTTTGAAATGTGTCATTCTCATTGGTGTGAGATGGTATCTCATTGTCATCTTAATTTCTATTTTTCATGAGAAGTGATGCTGAGTATTTTTTCATGTGCCTACTGGCCATCCTCCTGTCTTCCTCTGAGAAGTAAGTCTGTGAAATTGTGCACATTTTAAATGACGATGGGTAAGGGGAATTTGCATACTCCAAAGTTACTCACTGTATTTGATTTTAGTGATTGAATAATGATCTATTCTTCTATGTTCCATATTTTATTTAACCAGCCTATATTACTGAACATGTATGTTATCTTCTTTTTTTCTCCCTGTTATAAACAAGACAGCAGCAAACATTCTGATAGATAAATTCTTTTCACACATTTATGATTATTTCCTAAAGAAAAACTCCTGGAAATAGAATTTCTGAGTCAGAGGATTTACACATATAAAAGGTTTTTGAATATATATTACTGAATTATTCCTCAGGAAAAATTAAACCAGATTACACTCAAAAGCAGCATTTATTAAAAACACTTTATCATGATAAAGTTTGAAACTATTTAAACGAATAGAGAATATTGCATGAATTTCCCTGTAAATTCATCAATCATATTAAGTAATGGTTAATTTGTAATCAAGCTGTCTCAGCTACAACTCCTCAATAGGGCTAAGTTGTTTCAAATCAGATCCAGAAGGGGTGTTTGCAGCGTACTTTTATGCAGCTGAGGTTTATCAGACAAATGACAGGACATAATGGGACACACACAGGAGCACAGCTTAAAGCCCTTGGCTAGGGGAGGCCTTGCCCAGACAGGCAGGTACCAATGGGAAGCTCTGATTTGTTGTGCTCATTCATTGCCCTGGCAATGCCAGTGATCCTGAGGGCAAAGATAAAGTCTGGTTCACTTCTGAAGGTTTCCAGGCTTTTCCTAATCATCTCTTTCCTCCAGCTGCCTGCCTGTCCTTCCTTGTTGGAATAAAGCAGAGGCAGAAATGTGATCCATCCCTAGCTCATGTAAGTACCAACTTGGTGAGGTGTGTTTACAGTGATTTCTGCTCAGTGGGAAGTTCCTCCTTGTCCTCTGCTGAAAATTTCCAGGCTGTTGAATTTTCTAATGCTAGTTGATCACATTGCATCAATATTAAGTCCACATAACCTAGGGACAGAAAATGCAGATAATTTCTTTGAATAAAGAGGTATTGTAGGGGGGTGGAGAGATAGTTCAGAGGGAAGGGGAGGGAATTTGCCTTCCATGCAACCTACTCAGGTTTGAACAAAGGTATCCCACCTGATTCCCTGAGCATCACCAGAAATAATTCCTGAGTGCAGAGCCAGGAGTAACCCATGAGCACCACTGGATGTGGCTCTAAAAACAAAACAAAACAAAACAAGGTTGGTAAGGGCACAATCTCTTCCCTGTTCTTGGCTATCTTACATAGGATTCACTATCCCTGAAGCAGTTCACTGAGGGCAAAGAAAGGGGTGACCTTAGACATAAGTCACTCTGCAGATTGACAGACCTGCCTTCTCACCAGAATACTTAAGTAGGTATAAGGTGAATACTCAAAGCTCATTCCAAAATGCCAGATTCAAAGCATCCTCTAGAGTCACAGCAGTTACTCCTGAGACACCATCAAGCTCAGAGGTCACCTAGCCTTGCTTTAAATTATCCGTCCACGTGATGATTCTTGTGCCATCAAAATTCCTAGGAAAGGGAAGGCCATCGACTTGAAGGCAGTTAGGATGATGTTTGAATCCCAATGTCACCTCCCAATTGCTGAACAACTTCAGGTAAGGTAACCCTGTGTTGGTTCTTGCTTTCCTGTGTGCTACAAGAATGTTTTCAGTATGTGTTGTGTGCTCAATGTTGTGTCCAGGACTGAATCCTCCATCATGAGTAAAACCTCTGTGATCTCTCTGGCTGCTGGGGTGCCCTGTTTGTGGGTATTTGTGCTTGTGAGGTGCTATGAACCTATGTAGGAGCTGAGGGATGGTGGATGGTGCCAAGACCACTAGAGCTGCTGATGGAAGTATATGACAGTGACAAGGAAGAGGGACATGACATGAACCCCTGGTTCCTGCCTTGGCCTATGTCTGGGTGGCAGTGTCATTCACAGAGATAGAGTCTCTCAGAGGGGGTGTCCTGAGAGGAAGATGCGGGGATATTGTACTATGTTTGTGACTAAAGTGTTGTGGGAACTCAGATGATGGGACTTGGTTCTAAGTTGCAAAGTCAAGAGTGGCCACTCAGCCTGGGGGCAGAGAGAGCACCAGTAGGGCACTTGGCAAAGAATAAGAACCTTGGCTTCAGTGCAAAGATGAAGGTACAGAGGCCAGGGGCATGCAAGTTCTCACCTGAAGAGTTCCAGGGAGGGAGACTGGCACAGGGCAGGGTGGGAGCTGATGGCAGACCCTTCTTATTGTGTCCCCGTGACTCAGAGGGGCAGCTTGTCCTTGCCTGATCCCTCTTGTCTTGGCCTCTGATTTAATACCTGCTTCCAAAATCTAAGCCTGTTCTTCTTTTTTCCCAATGTCCCAGAACATGAGACAGGTCCCTGAGCTCCATGGCGTAATATTCATACTCCTCTCAAGTGAGGGGTGTTTGAGCCCAAGATGGTTACTGCTGTCACTCTTGGGGTAAGTCCTCAAGTCATGGTTGGCTTCATGATACACAGGAGAAAAATCTAGTCAGGAAACTCAAAAAAAAATCATTTCTTGGCCATCTGACTGGTAGCCAGTATTCACTCCCGGAGTCCTACACTGCCCTGTGGCTCCCCAGGAAAGGAACAGGAGCCAAGAAACCGAGCTCTGGGTCTGGGGACAGCAGCTGCCTGACAGGCTCATCCTGGGGTCAGGAGGATCTGAGGACAGGAAAAATGAGCTCCCGAAGCCATCCCAGGGAGGTCATTATGGAAATTAACTTTCCATCTGATGGAATGTAGTTGTGTTCAGTAACAGCCAAGTCTGGCTCACGGAAGCCTCTGCTGCATTATCTTCTGCCTCCTTCTGGTTTGAGAAGACTTGTGAACTGAATAGATTTTCTGATTTTTCCAGTGCTGGAGCAGGGGGGCACAGAGAGCGCCGGGGGAGATTCTCCCCCTTCCAGCCCGAGGCAGAAGGTAACTTCCTCTCCTCAGGAGTCTATTGAAAGCGGCTGATTCACTGGCGGGCCCAATCAATGAACTGTGTGTTCCCTGTGCAAGAAAAGAAATCTCCTTGGGAGAGACAGTGTTTGTATTTATAGGGACCCTCTTGGACCTCCATCTCGCCAGTCTTTCCTTCCCAGCACGCAGGCTACAGCTTTTTTTTTTTTTTGGGTTACACCCGGGGATACACAGGGGTTACTCCTGGCTCTGCACTCAGGAATTACTCCTGGCGGTGCTCAGGGGACCATATGGGATGCTGGGATTCCAACCTGGGTCGGCCTCGTGCATGGAAAACGCCCTACCCGCCGTGCTTCGCTCCAGCCCCGCAGGCTGCAGCTTTGCCGCCTGTTCTTGGCAGATTCAGGCCTTCATCTCCTTACTTGCTTATTTAATGGAATTGTTTTTCAAGATGTGGAGGAGGGGCAATTTTGGTTGAGCTAAAACCCTCAAGCTAGTCGCCACCCACGAACAGCTCCACTGATTCCTGAACGACCATGATCCCAGAGGCACACAAACCAATCTTGGAATCCAGCGGCTTTTGGCAGAAATGCATCTGGATTGAACATTAAACTACAGCACTGTGCCACCCCTGGTGGGGAAAGGTGTTTGTCCCTTCTGCCTTTTTTCTCTGGCAGTGTGGTGGCCACCACCTTTCCAGAGCCTATTGGACGGCCAGGTATGAGACTGCAGTGATGAGGCACGCAGGGCCTCACGGGATGGGGGGGGTAGATAGAACCAGTCCCTCTCCTCACCCGATGAGGCCCTGAGTCGTCGCCCAAGAAGGGCTCCTCTGTTCCCTGAACGGCCATGATCCCAGAAGCGTACAAACCAACCTTGAAACCCAGTGGCTTTTGGCAGAAATCCCTCCAGACTTAATTACTAAACTATCAGAAATCCAAAGTCATGTGGCTGCAAAGACATCATATGCTCTTCATAACCAGCAATAGAAAACAAATTATCTAATGATGCCTTTTCGGCAGGTCAGATTGTTGGGGAAAATTCCAAATAATAATAGTGGGTCTTTTGTCAAAATATTGAATGCGATCAAAGTGGAGAGAGAGTAAAGTGGAAATCGTCTGCCAAACAGGCAGGGGGAGGGGGTGGGATGGGGGGTATGCTGGGGTTCTTGGTGGTGGAAAATGTGCACTGGTGAAGGGATGGGTGTTTGATCATTGTATGACCGAGACTTAAACTGGAAAGATTTGTAAATGTTCTCACGGTGATTCAATAATAAATAAATAAATAAATAAATAAATAAATAAAAGACTACGTTTGATTTTTAAATAATTGGATAAAAAAAGCCCCTCAAGGGGCTGGAGCAATAGCACAGCGGGTAGGGCGTTTGCCTTGCACGCTGCCAACCCGGGTTCGATTCCCAGCATCCCATATGGTCCCCTGAGCACCGCTGGGAGTAATTCCTGAGTGTAAAGCCAGGAGTAACCCCTGTGCATCGCCGGGTGTGACCCAAAAAGCAAAAAAAAAAAAAAAAAAAAAAAGCCCCTCAACTATTGCAAATGCTGTTGTTGTTTCTCCCTGCCTATCAGCTTCTTGCCACATGTATGAGCCTTGTGTTTTGTGGTTAGACAGGGGGTTCATGGGGCTGTCTTCCCAGTACAAGATCTGGGTTTGGTTTCTAAAGACTAAGCATCGACATGGAGGGGATTCAGTTCAGGGTATACTCAGCACAAGCAGGGATGCATAGGACACCAGTGACAAAGCCTGGCCTGTTCTCTTCCCTCTGCAGAGAACTAGGCCATGCTGAGCACTGGCAGCCTTGGGAAGTTCTCAAGCTCCATAATGTGTGAGCAGAAGCCAGAGGAAGAAGCCCTCTAGGGAAGCTTGGAGTGGTGTTTGCAGCTGGTAGCCTGACCGGTGGCCCAACAAGAGGTTCTCTCTTCGGGGACTCCTGTACTTTCCATTGGCCCCTTGAAAGAGGCTAGATTCTCCTTGGTAAAGGAAGGGCTTGCTCTGCATACATAAACTGAACTGTGACTCTGTCTTATATCCCCAAACTGATAGGTCACAGGTCACTCAGGAGGAACTGTGGTGCCACTTTCTTGACACATCTCAGCTGCAACTGAATTTAGCAAAGCCTGGCCAGGGTCTATAGTAGAAGAATCAGAGGCATTTTTTCAAATCACTCAAGTAATGAATGATGTCTTTCTATATGGGGGTGGGTGACCATATATGACTGTGCTCAAGACTTACTTCTTTGTGGGGGAGAGGAACCACACCCAGCAGTGTCCAGGGCTTACTCTTACTCCTGGCTCTGTGCTCAGACATCATTCCTAGTGATGGGGACCTTGTGGGGTGTCAGAGATTGAAACCAGGTCAACTGTATGCAATGCAAGTGACTCACTATACTATCTCTCTGACACTTGGGGATTACTCCTGACTCTGTGCTCAGTGATTACTTCTAGTAGGGATGGGAAGGCATATGGAGTACCATCGACAGAACCAGGTTAAACCTCATGCAGAGAAAACTCCTTACCCCTTGTACCTCTCTGTATCCCAAGTGAGAGTTTCTTAAGCAAGAAGAGGACCTAGAGCACCATCACCTCCAGGGGCATCTCAGGGTATGGGGGAGGAACATAGGAACAGGTAAGTTGCTGCAATTGTTGGAGTTGGTCTGGGGTGAAGGATAGGAGAGAAGAGAAAATGGTCTTAAAATGTGCTTTAAGCAACAACTGAAACAACTTCTTTCTTTTTTTCTTCCATATATGAGAGTAAATTGACAAGAACAACAGTTCCAGCTTTCAAGGAAAAATCAGCAGAACCAGGAAATCTACTTCTAAGAAATGCCACTTTTATTTCAGAATTTCAATAGTGTGAGAGTTAACAGAAAGTTCTAAAGAACTAAAATATTCTACACCAAAGAATAGCCTAATGTCAGTCAAGATACCATAACTCCCACAGAACAGTGACTCTCAAAATAATGCTGATACCAAGTGGTATGAGAGGCTTTTGGACTGCTGATTAAAGATGAGATTCAGGCTGGAGAAGGACAGGACACTTGCCTTACAAGTGGTGGGCTCAGGTTTGATCCTCAGCACCACATATGGTTCCCCAAGCACAGCCAGGAGTGATTCCTGAGCATCATGAGGTGTGACCCAAAGCCCCTTCTCCCAAATGTAAATTTCATGGTCCTCCCCCTTCCCACCCCTTACTCCCAAGAACCCACTGAGTCAGATCCTTCAGGAAGGACCTACACACATTTTTTTCTGACAAATACTCAGTTGCTATGTACATTAAAATGTAAAAGCATTTTCTCTCTACCCGCATTGTCTTATGAAGTGGTTACTGACCATTTGTGGCTATTTAAATACAACTGCAGTTTCACCTACTCCATCATGCTTGTCATATTTCAAGTGCTCATGAGCCCCGTGAAGCTAGTGGCAACCCTGCTGGAAGAGGAAGAGTGTTTTTGGCAGTTCACAGAGTTCTGTTGGGCCATGCTAACTGTAGGAAGATTGCAAATATGATCTAGCAGATTGCAACACTTTTTATGCAAGTAGGGGAAATTGATTTAATTTCCGACAAAACTGCTGCTGAAAAGTGAACTTTGCATTGGAGAGTGCTGGCCTGTGAGGACGTGACTGTCCTGGGGACAGCTCTTCCCTCCTGCCTCTTAGCTGGGCCACACAGAACCTTTGCAGAGATGATCTAGATGTAACTTGCTAAAAATTACCTTCAGGTGGGTTTACTCTTATTGTGCCCCTCAGCTGGTCAATGGCTCTTTGGGCAAAAGCAAAAATCTCCCACAATTCTGGCCTGCTTCAAGCTTGGGACAGCGGCTGTGATGTAGGCTTCAGCACACCCCTGCCTGCTCAGCCAGGCACTTCTGTGCTGGGTGCAATTTATAAAGCACGCAGAGTGGCCCTGAGTGGGCAGCAGCATTAGTTGCTGCAAATTCCTTTATCCAAATAAAAAAGAAGGGGCTGGAGCAACAGTATAGCAGATAGGGCACTTGTCCTGCATTCAGCTGACCCAAGTTTGATCTCTGGCACCACATATGGTCCCCCAAGCATTGCCAGGAGTGATCCCTGAATGCAGGGCCAGAATTAAGGCCTGAGCACAACCAAAATCCAAAAAATAACACAAACAAACAAAACAGAAAAAGAAAAGTTTTCAGGACTCTTTAAAAAACCTGCTAAGATTGGACCCTCCCCTTACTATTACCATTATTTTTTTGCATTTAATTTTTCACAAAATACTTTGTTTTTTTTTTTTTTTTTTGAATTTAGAATTCTATAATTGAAGCTTATAATTGAAAACATATCTGCAGAGGATTTCAATTTCTTTTTTTTTTTTATAGTTTATTTTTAATTAGTGAGTCAACGTGAGGGTACAGTTACAGATTTATACATTTTTGTGCTCATGTTTCTCCCTTACAGAGTTTGATAACCCATCCCTTCACCAGTGCCCATTCTCCACCACCAGTAAACCCAACATCCCACCCCCCCTTCCCAGTCCCGTCTCCCCCCACCCCACCCTGCCACTATGGCAGGGAATTCCCTTTTGTTCTCTCTCTCTGGTTAGGTGTTGTGGTTTGCAATAAAGGTGTTGAGTGGCCATTGCGTTCAGTCTCTAGTCTATATTTGGCCCGCATCATCTTTCCCCCACATGATCAACAACCACATTTTACTTGCTGTTCCCTTCTCTGAGTTGCCCAGAGTGAGAGAACAGCCTCCAAGCCATGGTGACAACCTCCTGGTACTTATTTCTACTATTCTTCACAAAATACTTTGTAGAGACTAAATGTAATTTCTGTCTATATACACCATCACATATATACTATCTATATTATTTTTCTGGTTTAGGGTTTATATGCTGTTATTGATTGATTGATTGATTGATGTTTGAGGTCATTCCCTGTGGTGCTCAGGGCTTACTCTTGGCTCTGCACTCAAGATCACTCCTGGAAGTGCTCAGCAGACCCTATGTGGTGCTGGTGATCAGACCAGGGTCAGCTGCATGCAAAGAGCCTTACCTCTGTAATACCTCTCTGGTCTCAAAATGCTAGGTTTTGTTCTAAAAATTTGGGGGCACATTCAGCTGTGTTCAGGGCTTACTCCTGGCCCTGTGCTCAGGGATTACTCCTAGTAGTTGCTCAGGAGACCATATCTGGTGCAGAAAATGAACCTGGGGCAAGGCAAGCACCTTTCCTGCTATACTCTCTCTCCAGCTGGGCACTTTGCTTCTATTTTTAATGTTATCATAGACTCTGGGTAAGCTTATGTTCACTCTCTCCTCTTTCTCTGTCTCTCTGGCTCTCTCTTTCTCATCACACTTCTCTAAGCAAATTTCTTTCAATAAAACTGTTTGCTTCATTTTAAAAGATAACAATAAAATAAAATTTATTATAAACATTTTACAGGTTCTAGATAATTCTTGGAAGTCATCTCTTTAATGGCCCTGTGTATCGATCACTTATTTGATTCATTCCTGGAGGTTGGACATTGTTGCATTGCTTCTGAATTTTGGCTGGCATAAACATGCTTTAAGGAACATTGGCTTTAAAAACAACAAATGACAGTGTCAGGAAGCGTGAGATGGGTTCACTGTTCTTCAGACTTGCTGCCAAACTGCTCTATGGAAAGCTTGTCGCAATTTGTTCCTTGCCAGCCAGCTGTGACTGACAAAGGCCTACAGGCAGACAAGCAGCTACAGTGCAGCCTTACCTTCATCATCTCTCCCTGCAAGCATCTTCTGACACAGGAAAAGTAGATTCTGGGGCGGGTAAGCAAGTCCAGGGGCTGCAGTCTGGGTTGGGGTGTGAAGGAACAGCTGTAGAAGTGGTAGTGTGTGTGTGTGTGTGTGTGTGTGTGTGTGTGTGTGTGTGAGAGAGAGAGAGAGAGAGAGAGAGAGTATGTGTGTGTGTGTGTGTGTGTGTGTGTGTGTGTGTGTGAGAAGCACTTTATTCTTTTGTTTGTTTGGGGGCCACACCCAGAAGTGCTCAGGGGTTACTCCTGGCTCTGCACTCAGGAATTACTTCTGGCGGGTTCAGGGGATCATATGAAGATGCCAGCGATCAAATCTGTGTCAACTGTGTACAAGGCAAACTCCCTACCCACTGTACTATCACTCCAGTCCCAAGAAGAGGCTGCGATCTTTCTGGGCTCTCCTGAGAAGCAGAGTAAGACAATTATACCTTATTCTAGATCAAAGCAGTTCTCACAACTCACAATTAAATGACGTTTTTCCACTTTTAAAATTATCATTATTATTTTGGTTTGGAGATTATACATAGCTGTGTTCAGGGCTTGCTACTGGCTCTGTGCTGAGGGATCACTCCTGGCAGGGCTCAAGGGACTTTATGTGGTACTGGGGATCAAACCCAGATTGGTTGCATGCAAGTAGGGTGCAAGGCAAGCACCCAACTTACTGTACTATCTCTCCAGCCCCCATTTTAAAAAATAATTGAGGACACTAGAGTTTTTATTTGGGGGATGGTTATTTACCAGGTTCAAAATTAATACTAGCGGTTTAAAAAATCATGCCTAGTAATTGATTATAAAATGATAAACTCATTTAATGTTCAGTAAATGCATATTTCAATATTAAAATAGTTTATTTTCCCAAGAAAACAACTATCCAATGAAAAGAATAGCATTGCTTACATTTTTGCAATTTTCTTGAATGTTTGACTCATCAAATTCAGTCTGTTGGATATACTGTTTTGGTTGACAATTATGAAGAAAACTTGACCTCCATATGTGTATGACTGGGAAAGAGAAATATTTTAATAGATTTTCAGGTAAAAATAAATGTTCTTTGATAACACATCTACCCAACAAACAGCAGTTACTTACAGATAAGTTGCAGTATGGAATCTGAAATCATACCATGAATTTTTCATTCTCTGACATTAAAATTCATTAGTTACCTTGCACTTGGAGTGATCTTTTACTCTTGCAGGATTCTGTAACATCCTGCATTGGGCACTTATAAAATAATAGTTCAGAGCAGGGGATGTGGTGCAATGCACGTGCCTTTATGTGTAAGGTTCTGGGTTTGACCCCTGCACTGGTGGCCCCCAAGCACCCAAACACCCCTGAACAACAAAATGCACTGTGGTTAAATGAGTTCTATCTTCTTGTGTGTGTGTGTATGTGTGTGTGTAGTTTGTGTGTGTGTGTCTTGGACCACACCCAGAAGTGCTCAAGACTTACTCCTGGATCAGCTCAGGGATCATGGTGGGCTTTGGGAAACATATGGGATGCTGCAGATTGAACATAGTTGACCACATGCAAGGCAAGAACCTTCCCCACTGTACTATGACTTTGGCCCCATACCTTCTTTAGAGCAAGACATTTTCTTGTAAGACCATAGAAAGGGCTAGGAAGCTAGCTCAAAGGACTGGAGCACATGCTTTACATGCAGGAAGCCTGCAAGTGATCCATGGCATCACATAGTCCCATGAACTGTGCCAGGAGTGACCTTGGGCACTGCCCAGGATGGTTAAAAAATAAGTCAAAGATTTGTTAAAGACCTGCATTCATTAACTTTAGCACCAGTATAATGAGTCCAATCAGCTTACTGTAGTATGTGGTACTTTTCCAGAAACTTGAAGCTTTCAACTTTTGACACTGATGCTGCAATTTGTGTTTCTCACTGTCAGGGTGTTTCATGAATAGTGTACTTTGTTGGCTGGTGAAGAGCTAACATGTCATGTGAAGCATTGGAAACAATAACCCTTTTTGATGGTATAGTCTGTCCCATGTCACCCAAGGCTGAGCTACTGGTGGTTTGTACAGGCATTCATGTGTTAAAAGTCAAATTCTCTCATTGGTAGCAGAAGTCTTCAGTGGGTTTTACTTTGTTCATTTTAGATACCTCAGACCCCAGTCTGAATAACCACCTGTGTCTATGAATGATCTTTCTAAGTAAAAAGATAAATTTCCATTTATTTTTTAAAGGTGAGTTTAGCACATACCCTGCACCCTGAGCTGTTCCCCTCCAAACACTGCCCTCTCATTCTTGTCTGGAATTGAGTCAGAGGTGCTCAGCCACTGTTCAGATAACATCCTTCAGAACTGCTTTCCACCAGCTTTCTGATTAGTCACACAACATTAAAATACAGGGACTGAAGGGTCAAATTAATAATACCAGTGATGGATGAAGTAGTATAAAGCAATTTTACTGCTATGCTGAGAACACACTAGGGTTTGGGGCCTATGGTGTCACTCACTCTGGCTGGTCTCCATCAGCATCACCACCCTTATGGTTACAGGGGTAAGTGACCTCATAGTCGTCATCATCATCATCATCATCATCATCATCATCATCATCCCGTTGATTGTAGAATTTCTCGAGCGGTCTCAGTAACATCTCCATTCATCCTAGCCCTGAGATTTTAGAAGCCTCTCTCTACTCATCCTTCCCAACGATGCCACATTGGAGGCTCTTTCAGGGTCAGGGGAATGAGACTCAGCTTGTTAATGTTTTTGGCATGTGAATACACCATGGGGAGTTTGTGAGGCTCTCCCATGTGGGCAGGAAAATTCTCAGTAGCTTGCCAGTTTCTCCCAGAAGGAGAAGTAGGCTATAAGATATTGCGTGGTTCCAGGAGCTTGCTTTTAAGTCTCTAGATGTTGGCCATTGGTGGGATTACACGGTTCTGGGGGCAGTCCCTGGGTGTGACCGCCTAGCTACTGGAAAATGGGAAATCTGGGCAGAAGAGGCCCAGTCCCGATCGGAGAAAGCTTGGAGGTCTCAGTCCCAGGTCCCACACACCTGGGTTCCTCTGCCAGTACCTTCATATGTGAGGCTCTTCCGAACATGTGGAGAGGGCCTTGAGCATGGCTGTGGCTAGGCTCTGAAGGTCTTTGGCAGAAGCATCAGGAAAATAGTACCTGGAAGAACATAAGAAGCTCTCAAGGGCCCTGACCTATGCTTTAAAAAACATCTGGGTAGGACATTCAGGTTGAAAAAAACCTGAATGAATGAAATACAACTCTAGCCTGATGAAGTGTAGTATGCTTAAGTTGCTGAGCTGCATCTCCTGCCTCAGTGGGGCAGCAATCCCGACACACAAAGCAAGTCAGGCCTGAGTCCTAGTTCACACTCTCCCAGCTCCCTCCAGGCCTGCTGGGATCCCACGAACAGCCGTGCTCAGCTTCAGGGACCTGCCTCGTGACTGGGTCTTCCATGCTCTGCACTTGGCCCAGCCACCAGCCTACCCATTCAGGACCTGCAATGCCCCCTATTTCTATGTCTTTGAGCCCCTTCTCTCATGACTCATGACACTGATGACACTCCTTACTAAGCCCTCATGCCTAATGCTTGAAAACCCTTTTCTAAGGCTTGGGGAGATGGAACAAAGGGCTGAGTGTGGTTTTGTATCAGGATTTCTGGCTTTGATACCCACATTTAATGGTCCTCCTGAGCCCAGCAGAAAGTGTCTCCTGAGCACTGCTAAGCTGTGGTTCCCCCCAGAAAAAGCAGAAGAAAAGAAAACCCTTCTCCAACATTCTGGTTTAACTCAACCAGTGACTCTCAATAGAAGTCCACTCTGTGACACGTGACACACACAGATACATGCACACACACACACACACTCACTGCTGATATTTAAAAAATCAGACTAGTCACAATAGTTGGAACATGCCTCTTCTCTTGAAATCAGAGGGTCTGAGGTTTTGGGCCTACATTTTCACATGGGGGCATATGAAAGTGAGAAGAGGGCTTACTCTATTTTTCCTGAGGCCCTACCACTCCCTACTGTCTCACAGCCTTTGTGTTCAGTACCTACCCATCTGATTTTATTGAGATTGGAATTTGTCATCTGGGTCCTGCTATCTGAAGAACAAAAGCTATTTTTTAAATTTAATTCATTATTTACAAAGTTATTGATAGTTGAGTTTTAGGTATGTAATATTTCAACACCAATACTACCACCAGTGCCAACTTCCCATTGCCAGTGTTCCCATATTCCTTCTCTACTCCAAACCCCTGCCTCTCCCCGATGGTTAACTTGACAGGCACCGTACAAAGGTCCAGTGGTTGCAGTGTAGATCTCATATTTTCAGTGTTGAAGGAAAAAAGCTTTTAAAGGTTTATCTTCTTCTACCTGGCAAAACATACACAAATTAGTTGCCATTTCTCACCTGGGAAGTAAAGCAACTTGTTCTTGTTTTGTTATTTTTTTCAGGGGGGCGCACACTTGGAAATGTTCAAGGGTTTATCCTGGCTCTGAACTCAAAAATTATTCATGTCAGAGGTCGGGGGACCATATGAGATGTTTGGGATCATACTTAGGCTATCTGCATGCAAGGCAAATGCCCTACCCACTGTTCTATCGCTCCAGCACTTGTTCCCCTAATTTTTAATTTTTAATTTACTGAACATGATTTACAAAGCTGTTGATCACCAGGCTTTGGGCATTCAGTGTTTCAACTCCAAACCCACTACCAGTGTCGGTGTCCCTCCCGCTCCCCACCCCCCTCTAGCAAACTCTTTTATTTGTAAAATTGGCTGATTAAAGTTTGGGCCACATGCCGTGTTGACTCTTGTGATCAGAAATGTTATAGTTGTCTCCCCTCCACATCACCAAAATGTCCAAGACCCTTGGCCAGTGTCCTGATGATGGTGCCAGTCCACTTCCTGATGTCTCCCCACTTGCTCCTTCTCTGGCATTTTTTCTGAGAATTTGTTAATTGGTTTGTTATTGGTTTATGATATTATGTAATTTGAGGGCTTGAGCTCTGTGCCTCTGGGTATTATATCATGCCTGCCACCAAAATTTGTAGAGCTACTCCCCTACTCCAAACCCTTCACCTGCTCCTCCCAGAGCCCTTTTCTCCTGCACTCTACCTCGGATAGCTCTCAGTAGTCTAGGGGTTAGCATAAATGAGCTTCAGAATTACCCAACGACAGCCAAGAAGCTAAGATAAGCCTACCCAGGCCCAATTTTATGAAAGGCTTGTGTTGCCTTTAGCGCGTAGAGAAGTGGCACCTCTTTAGCTGAAATTGGAGCAGGCCCTAGACCTGCATGCTGGGAGAGGCTGGAGATGGGGGATGGCTCCCCACTTCAGGGGGCTCTGCAGAGAGCTGGGAACAGAGTTCTACCTGTTTATCTACAGGATTTTCAGCTGTCTGCTCTGCAGGGATAAAAGAAAAAAAGGTAGAAAACCACTGATGCAGCACATATGAAACTCCTAAATGACCTCAGCCCAAGAAAAGGGCATTGGGTGGCTGCTAAAGCACTGTTGAGTGGATTCATAGTTCTGTGAATGTGAGCGAGTGTGGGGAACAAGCACGCACCCCGGGCTCTGCTCATCAGCGGGGGCTTGGGGTAGGCCACCTCAGCTTTGCCGGGGTGTCCTTAGGCTGTACCCCTGTTGCTCACAGGGGAGGTTCTCACTATTCTAGGAGACGGGGAACCACTGTGCCGGCTGGGAGGAAGTGGGCTCCCTCAAAGTGCTCAGCCCAGAGGGCTGTGCTGGCTCACCTGGGGTGGGGGTAGGTCTCTGCCCCAGCCTTGCTGTGGGCCTGGGTACTAGCCCCCCCTCAGGCCTGGTTGAAGCTATCAGGAGAGACAGCGAGCAAGGGAAGTTGGAGGAGGAGGAGGAGCCGTTCAGACTCAGAATTATCGCTGTTTGTCTCTCCTCTGTATAAAGAAATCAATCTCATGTCTAATTCATTTGAAAATTCTCCACTTCCCTGTGTGTGTTTTTGGTAAAAATAGAAGTCTCTGAGGACTCCAGGCTCCTGCTGAATATTATGAGCGACTGTTCAAAGTGGGTAACCATGTTTTTCTAATCTTTTTTGGAGTGAATTAAGCACCAGCGGGAGACTTGCTTTCTGGGTAACTGGTTGGAGAAAAAGACTTTCAGGGTTGGAGGTACGAGGCTTTTAAGGTCATCTAATCAATTCACAGAGCACAGAAACTACAAGTGTGGACAAGTGGTAAGAAGTTGGCTTCACCACCCCCTGTGGCCGCCGTCCCTCCCTCCCTCTCTCCCTCCCTCTCTTCCTTCCTTCTTTTCTTCCTTCCTTCCTCCCTTCCTCCCTCTCTTCCTCCCTCCCTCTCTCCCTCTCTTCCTCCCTCCTTCCCTCCCTTCTTCTCTTCCCCTCTCTCTCCCTCCCTCCCTGCCTCCCTCCCTCACTCCTTCCCTCCTTCCCTCCCTCCCTCCCTCTTTCCCTCCCTCCCTTCCTTCCTTCCTTCCTTCCTTCCTTCCTTCCTTCCTTCCTTCCTTCCTTCCTTCCTTCCTTCCTTCCTTCCTTCCTTCCTTCCTTCCTTGTAGAGCTTCCTCTTCCTCTTTCCCTCCCTCTTCCTCCCACCTCTTTTCTGCTCTCTGCCATCACCATCTCTGCACCTGACTCCCAGCTCACCTTCTTGCCCCTCTCCAGTTAAGGTCTATTTTACAAAGGACAAATGTGGTTGCATTTCCTTCCTGCTGGAGCCTGCAGTGCCTTTTTATTTCCAAATCTTCTGTGGTGTTAGAAGTCAGACTAGACATCAGAGATGTCTATGAAAAAAGGAGGTGGAATGGAGACAAGAAATACTTTGAGGGAGGCTTCTAGGGGATTAACAGGGTGCTATTTCTTTTTTTTTTTAATAAAAATTTTATTTTATTAAATCACCATGTGAAAGATTACAATGCTTTCAGACTTAGGTCTCAGTTATACAATGCTGAAACAACCATCCCTTCACCAGTGCCCATATACCACCACCAAAAAAAAAAAAAAAACCCACACAGTACACCTCCCATCCCGCCCCCCCCACCCCCTACCTTGTAACCGATAAGTTTCATTTTACATTCTGTTTACTTTGGTTACATTCAATATTTCAACACAAACCTCACTATTGTTGTTAGGAGTACCCCACTAGATTCAGACCTCCTGTGAAGACAAATAAGACAAACTGCGGCCGCGCGGTTTTGAATTTCTGTACTTTAACACTAAGTCCAGGGAGATTTCTTCCAGATATTGGATCATTGCAGGCTTGAAAACCCCATCTGTGGTCGTCTTAATATGGCAGACACCGCGCCCTTCATCCCTGGAGAGAAAGAGGCGAGAGAGAGAAATACCTTTCCCCTCCTGGGCGGTCACGGGACCGAGGCTTAGTTCTCAGGCTGGAGACATTCTGCGAGGAGTTGCCCATGCCGAAAGAGGTTCTGCTGGGTCTGGATTCACGCTTGTGCAGCTGCGGAGAGGCCGCACGCGTATGTGGCCCCCGGGATCACATCTCGGCGGTGGGTGCTATTTCTTTCCCTGCATCCTGGGACTGGCCATCAGATGACAACGCATCACTGAGCTGCATTGGTTGGTGGGTGCCCTTTACTGCACTTGGTCTAACTCCAGCGTGTTTCCATTGATTCTGTGTTTCACAGCTCCCTCAGGGTGCAGGTGAGGTAATTTTCTGAGTGTTGGGACAGGCAGTCGGGACTCCTGCAGAGGCTCACTGAGTCTTGCTGAAGGATCAGAATAATAAGCTCATTCCATAATTAAGAGCATGAGAGTTGGGTCCAGTGTCTGCTGACTGGTGCCTCTCTGCTCTAGCTGCTGCCACCCATGAATGAGCCGCATAGTTCGGGGACTGTGAGGACTCTAAGCTGACCTGGGAACCCTTTATGAAAGCACAGGCTTGTCATCTCTGTTGTACTGAGCCTCATGCACAACAGGCCTTGCAGGTCCCTCCCAGCAATCATTTGTGGTGTTGAAGTTTTGGTGAGGGTAACTTCACCCTCCCAGCAGTGGTTCCCGTCTACCCCAAAGATTGACTGCCCCAGCACCCAGCACATGCACCCCCTGAGACCTGACTTCCTGCCTGCACTTCCGCTCCCATCTCTCGTTGTGTGGTTTCTGCAGCTCATCCGTGAGCCACGCTGGAATTCCTGGGGTCACATGCACACATTTTTATTTTTTTAATTTAATTTAATTTTATTATTTAATTAGTGAATCACCATGAGGTTACAGATACAGATTCACACATTTTAGAACTTGTTTTTCCCTCATACAATGTTCACAAACACATCCCTGGGGCTAGAGCGATAGCACAGCGGGTAGGGCATTTGCCTTGCATGCGGCTGACCCGGGTTCAAATCCCAGCATCCCATACGGTCCCCTGAGCACCGCCAGGAGTAATTCCTGAGTGTAGAAACAGGAGTAACCCCTGTGCATTGCCGGGTGTGACCCAAAAAGCAAAAAAAAAAAAAAAACACCACATCCCTCCACCAGTGCCCATTCTCCACCACCAATAAACTCAGTATCCCTCCCCCCCAATCCCATCTCCCCCCCCACGCCACCCTGCCTCTGTGGCAGGGTATTCCCTTTTGATCTCTCTCTCTCTCTCTCTCTCTCTCTCTCTCTCTCTCTCTCTCCAATTGGGTGTTGTGGTTTGCAATAGGGGTATTGAGTGGCCATTGTGTTCAGTCTCTAGTCTACTTTCAGCAAGCATCTCCCTTCCCGGGCAGGATCTCCAACCACATTTTACTTGGTGTTCCCTTCTCTATCTGAGCTGCCTTTTCCCCCAGCAAATGAGACCAGCTTCCAAGCCATGGAGCCAACCTACTGGTACTTATTTCTACTATTCTTGGATATTAGTCTCCTATTCTGTTATTTTATATCCCACAGATGAGTGCAATCTTTCTATGTCTGTCTCTCTCTTTCTGACTCATTTCACTTAGCATGATACTCTCCATGCCGATCCACTTATATGCAAAGTTCATGACTTCATTTTTTCTAACAGCTGCATAGTATTCCATTGTATAGATTTAACCAGTCATCTGTTCTCGGGCACTTGGGCTTTTTCCAGATTCTGGCTTTTGTAAACAGTGCTGCGATGAACATATAAGTGCAGATGTCATTTCGACTATACTTTTTTGCTTCTTCTGGGTATATTCCCAGTAGTGAATTGCTGGGTCAAATGGGAGCTCAATTTCTAATTTTTTGAGAAGCGTCCATATTATTTTCCAGAAGGGCTGAACCAGTTGGCATTCCCACCAGCAGTGTAGAAGGGTCCCTTTCTCACCACATCCTCTCCAACAGCGGTTGCTTTTGTTCTTTTGGATGTGACATGCACAGATTTTGCTTCCCTGCTAGGAGTCCTTTTCTAGAACAGAGCTTCCCCCGCTCTACTAGACCAGGTGTTTGTAAGGCAACACTCTGATATTCTTGACAGCGAGTGGCAGAAACACCTTCTTACCCACTGGAGTAGCAGCAGAGACTCATGATGGGGAGAGCTTCAGGGTGGGAGTGCAGCACCTCTGTGCCCGCCACGCTGCCCTCTTCCTTCAACTTCTTCCTCAGGCTGTCGAGGGTGGTAGCAGTAAGGCATGGCTCAACATGGAGGACCAGGAGATCTGGCAATGATTGCTCTTGCAGGTTAGGATGCTGTGTCTCCGGGCATAACTTCAGTTCTGTCGTGAACAGATGGCGACTCTCTGGGTACATTGAACAGGAGACCGGAACTCGAGAGCATCAGATGTAAACTGTGGGCTGAGTACTGCCTTAGGAGTTTGTCTTCCAGGGCTGCTCACTTGCCAGTGTCACTCTTCTGAGTGGCCTCATGACTGTTGTAAGGTCTTACATGTCCTGCATGACTAAGCTCCAACAGTACCCCACAATAAAGCTCCCCCAGACTGCCCCAGGAAAAGATCCTTCTCTGTTGTCATTGTGCTTAATGTCAACCCTTAGGCCAGCACCCAGCCAGAGCAAGAGAGCTAGGTGCTCATCCATCTGGTTATGGGCTGGTGTGGGAGTTCCTGATGACGAGAAACCTGTTTTTCCTGGATTTCTGAGTCTTCTAAGGTTCATTCTTCCACCCTTCCACACATTCAGACTGGGAAAAATAGGAGATAATTCACAGGCTGACTGAGGGGTAAAACAGAAATCAAAACCAGGGGGCATGAGAGAGAAAGCAGAGGACAGGGTCTGCCTGACAGATTTGATTCCTGGATTCCATCTTCAGCATCCCATATGGTCCCCTGAGCCCCACCAAGAATAATCCCTGAGTGCAGAGCAGAAGTAAACCCTGAGCACTGCTGGGTGTAACCCTAAAACCCAGCCCCTCCAAAGAAAAAGGTATAAAACTTAATATAGAAAAATGTATACAATACTTTATTAAATCCAATGTTATAAAATCACAAAATTTTTGCAGACCATCAGGGCTTATTAATGAATTCTGGT
Source organism: Sorex araneus (assembly GCF_027595985.1). NCBI lineage: Eukaryota > Metazoa > Chordata > Mammalia > Eulipotyphla > Soricidae > Sorex > Sorex araneus. The sequence goes on from NC_073306.1 coordinate 94,719,849, forward strand.
TGAAGAATGGGGACTTAAAGGACAGAGTCATGCAAGTCTATTGATAAATATTCTATACTTAAGCAAATTTTTTTTCATTTTTTTATTAAAGACGTGATTTAAAAAGGTATTGAAGCAAATTAAATTAATTGTTTGTTGCTTAGAAGAGCAGAAAGCAAAGTTTGAAAAAAGCAAACAGAATTTACTAAGTGCAACAGTTTATTATTTATTTATTTATTTATTTGCTTTTTATTTGGATCACACCCAGCGATGCTCAGGGATTACTCCTGGCTCATGCACTCAGGAATTACTCCTGGCAGTGCTCAGGGGACCATATGGAATGCTGAGAATCAAACCCGGGTCGGCCACATGCAAGGCAAATGCCCTACCCGCTGTGCTCCAGTCCCAGTACAACAGTTTACATCAGGACCTTGGATAATTTCCTTTAGTTCAACATTGTTACAGCTCTGATGGGAAAGTAGCCCTGGCATATATATTGCTTTGGGGCCCGCTATGTTCAGAGTTTACTCCTGGCTCTGCACTCAGGGATCACTTTTGTTGAGCTTGGAGGATCACATAAGGTGCCAGGGATTGAACTTGTGTCAGCTTCATGCAAGGCAAGTGCCTTACCTGCTATACCATCTCTCTGGCCCCAATCCTGGAAATATTTAACAAAACCATACGGCATTTAAGGACAGCTTTTGTCATAGTTTCCAAGAACCTGTTGTTGATGATGATGTTAAGGACTTACTGTCTTAAATGCTCATTTCTCTCCTTTACTCATGGACACAGAAAGAGTAAGAAAAGTGGTAAGAGACAGGAGAATGGGACATTGATAGGCCTCTCTCTGCCTCTAGATGAATGTCATTTTTAGTACGGCGCATTTCCAACAGTGCTCCGGGCCATTCCTGGAAATACCCAAACCTGCAGTGCCATCCTCATGGTCTGCTTCTTGGGCTGGTGGTGCTGTTGGGGTCCACCGCATGGGCCATGTGGTACCAAGGATCGAACTCTAGTCCTCACACATGCCAGTCACGTGTTCCTGCCCATGGGGCCATCTCTTTGGTCCCTCTAGATGAGTTTCTTCACAGAAGAAATTATTTTATGGTCATGGCTTTTGTCTGGATATTGGTGGTAATCAATGAATTTCTTTTGAATGAATGAATGGAAGAGGTTAAGAAAATATGCTTCTAAATTGGATTCTGAGCACTGGTGGGGGCCTGGGTAATGTACAAAGAAATCCCAAATCTTTAAAAAAGCCAGTTTTGCCTCTGTGCCCAGGCTCTCTCTGTGCCTCAGACCTGAGGTTAATGAACTAGCTTCTCTCTATCTTATTCTGCTCTGGCCCCTTTTCTCTGTCCCCAGCTCTGGGAACCCATTAATGGCTCTGAAAAAGCTCAGGTGAAGGGATAGAGACCAGACTTAACTCTCTGGTAAAAAGGTAAGTAGAGCCCACGGGACTTACGGTTACATATTTTAAAGTTTTAAACTGAGTGAATAAACTGTTCAGAAAATGTCTTCTAGCTTCTGTCTTTGACAAGTACAAGTATATCTTCAAAATAAGAAAATGAAAATGAAAAACTGGGAGATAATACAGGGGTTAAGTTTTGCACATAGCTGGCTCCAGTTTGATCCCTAGGATATGGTGCCAGGAGTGATCCTGACAACTGCTGGGTCTGGTACCCAAAGCAAACCAATAAAAACAAAATATAAGCTGTATTTGATATATGCCTAAATTTGACTAAATATCAAAGATGACTAAAAATATTTTATTGTGCATGTTTTGGGATAATGTGAGTAATAAAAAAGTAATAATAAATAAGCACACATAGTTCATACATTATTACATATCTATTCCGTAAATTATATTTTCATGTCATCATTTCAGCGAGGTCATGAATTTTGTTATACAGTCAGGATACTCACCTCACAAAAAATTGTAAATTGGTACAGTAACAGCCACTGTAGGAAATTTTCCTCCAAAAATAAAAAATAGAATAAGCATACACAAAATAGAATAATCCATTTCCAGGTATCAAGTCAAAGAATTTGAAAACATTAATATGATGATTAGTAAAAACATTAATAATGCTATGTACACCCCTCTACATTGCAGCATTGGTCACAGTAGCCAGGAGACGGCACCGTCCACTTGTGCAGGAGTGGCTGAGTAAACGGTGACCTGCACCACACAGCACTCCAGGACTCTACGGAAAGATGCGCTCTTGCTATGTGCAGCAGGACCCAGGGGCATTGTGCAAGGCGGGTAAGGAAGAAGGAGAAAGACTAATACCATGGGTTTTTACTCACATATGGATTATGAAGAAGTTAAACAAATGGACAAATAAAACAAAAGCAAACCCTGCCAATAGGCTGGTATATATGGGAAGGGAAATGGATGAGAGTGGAAGAACTGGGTCAGGGAAATTAGATTCGATGGTGGTGGATTGCAACTGTGGTGGTGGGTATGATGTGGTGTTCGTGGAAGTGATCATACTAACTCGTGGTGTCAGTATATACCAATGGTGTCTCAATACACTTTTTTTTCTTTTGTTTGTTTTGTCTTGGGGCCTCACCTGGCAATGTTCAGGGTTTACTCCTGGCTCTGCTCTCCTGACTTTGCACTCAGGAATTTCTTCTGGCAGTGCTTAGGAGACCATATGGAATGCTGGGAATCAAACCCAGGTCAGTTGCATGCAAGGCAAGTATCCTACACACTATTCTATCACTCCAGCCTCAATATAATTTTTTTCTAAAGATGCTCACATCATGTGTGTTCTATTTATAGTAATAATCTAGATTGAAAGAAAAAAAACAAATGTGATCATACTCCAAGTGTCCAAAGTCTCAGCCTATTTCCATCATAAGGTATAGCTAAAACTAAGTTTTTCACTATCAGAACATACATTTTCATCTATATTTTCCAAAAATAATATTTATTCAGTAGATTAAAGTTAAGCATAAACAAATTATTAGTGAATATAAAATATTGGGCCAAAACAATTTAAATTAAGGTAACTAAAGCTTCCCACAGTTTTAGCATGTAATATCCATATTGTTGCCAATATTAAAAGATCAAAATCTCTCTTTATGTACCTAATATTTAGACCTGTCATTCTCAGTACGGGTTGGGGGCTGATTTTGCTTCCCTAGGAGCAATAGTTAAGTCTTGGAGACATCTTCAGTTGACACAGCTGGTTTCTAGTGAGTTGAGGCCAGGGATGCTGAGAAACAGCCTACGAACTTCAGCCATGAAGAATCCCCCTGTCTGAGGGGCTAAAGCAATAGTATAGAAGGTAGGGTATTTATCTTGCACAAGGCTGATTGAATTCTATCCTCAGCATCCCATTTGGTTCCCTGACCACTGCCATGAGTAATTCCTGTGTGAAGAACCAGGAGTAAACCCCAAGCATCCCTGGGTGTGGCACCCAAACCAAAACCAAACCAAAGCAAAAATATCTTGCTTCACTAAAAAAATAAATAAATAAAATTAAGAAAAGGAATTTTCCTGCCTTATATGTTAATAATGCTGAGATCTGGGGCTAGAAAGATAATACACAGCGGTTAGGGTGCTTGCCTTGGTCACAACCAATTTGGGTTCACTCCCTAGTACTACATATGGTTCCCTGAGCACTGCCAAGAGTGGTTCTTTTTTTCTTTTTTAAGGAGTGGTTCTTGAGTGCAGAACCAGGAGTGAGCCCTAAGCACTGCTGTGACCCTAAAACAAAAAGTTTTAAAAAATAGTTCTGAGGTTGAGGAACCTTGGCTGCAAGCACATACACTCTCATGTGCACATGCACACACACACACTCGCACACACACACACACACACACACCACACAGACACACTCACACTCTCACACACACTATGCAAACACAATAATGATATGAGTTGTCTAATATTGAAAAATGCTTCTCCACTGTTATGGGCAATAGTGAATAGTAATTACAGGTGACTCCAGAATCACAAATTAGAACACAAAGAGAAGAATGCAAGCCAGACATGTGACACAGATTGTATTATGCAAGAATCTATTGCATGCTCACTACATAAAGGACTTGACATTTTAATTAATTTGTCTTCTCTTTTCCTGGAGTGTCTGACAGTCAGTCACCTCTCTTCCCAGGCAAAGCCCGGTACTGAAATAGTACATGTGCACAACTCCAACATCAGACACAGCACACCCCACCAATCTTGACCTTCACACAGTCGCCTTTAGTCTCAAGGACAGAAGGCAAGATCTATGGAGAAGCACTGTCCTGTGATCTGGATATTTACAGTATGAGTCTCCTGGTACCAAGCTGAAACAGCTGATCCTGGAGGGAGGTCCGCCTTCATCTATAGGGATTCTGAGTTTGGACAGCATGAGATTGGGGCTCTAAAGAAGGAGACGGGGCTGAAGCCCATTATCCACCCTGAGTTGCAGGCAGGGCTCGGGAGAGCTGAGGGGCTCATTAGCAGTTTCCCAACTCTTTTGCAGAACAACCCTGTTGGGCTGCCAAAATACTAGAATCAAAAGCAGCTGGCATACTGTTGGGTGAGGAAATGAGCCTGTTTGAAGACACCAAGGGGAAATTAATTTTCGACCCAAAGAAGGAAGCTGCCTTGAGGGTCACTGTAGGTCATCTCCACCCACCAGGTGGAGGCTCCCCCACCCTGGCCTGAGATGGGCTCCTGCCAGGGAGGTGTGCCCTGGGATCCCTGCAGTGGCCCTGAAAAGAATAGCATATTGCTCCTTAGCATAGAGCAATAAAATTGGAAGTCAAGAGAAGTAGATGGGGAAAAGTCAGCTCCATTGGCTATTTCTAGAGTCAGATCTGAGTGGGGTGTGAGGGGAATTCATGGGCCTCACTCATACCCAGCCCAGTCAGTTCACAAGCAGGGGCACTGTGAGAATTAAGAAAAGAAACAGAAAAAAGGAAGAAAAAGCATGGGATCAGGGGGTTAACAGCCTCATGGACTGAGAGCTTGATGTCCTTGATGAATGGTATTTATTGCTTAAAACCAATAATCATTAAATGGAGGAAACAATATTCTTTGGTCACATGCCTAACAACCCTGATCTATCCAGGTTAGACTATTTCATATCTGAGAGCATTAGTTTATGGGGGAGAAACAGAAATATAAAGGACTTTCTTCAGGGGAAATACCTCCAGGAGGGGGAACAGTGATAGAGCAGACAGGACCCCCAATGAGGTCAGCATTACAGGTCAGCATTCCATAGCTGGATTCCAGAATTCTGGATTCTGGTTCCCAACAGACCTCGGATCCTTTGACACAGATGTCAAGTGTCATGGGAGACAGTGTCAATGGGAGCATCTGAGAACCACAACCAATGATCCATCAAGGGTCCCTGCAGAGATGCCACTTTCTATATCACTAGAAGTCCAGGAGAAGAAACTTCCAGGAGAAGAGATACTGAGAAGGTGGCAGAATATTTGGTTTATGCACCATGCTCCGCCCAGACAAGACCCGGAGCGGTCCCATACAAACAGCTCCTCTGCTCCTGAATGACCATGATCCCAGAGGCCCGCTAACTAATTTTGGAACCCAGAGGCTTCTTGCAGAAATGCCTCTAGACTGTGAACTAAGCTACGGCCCCATGCCGCCCCAGGAGGGGAAAGGTTTTTCTCTCTTGGCTTTTCCTTTCGGTGGCGGCGGCTGCGTGGCGATTGCCATCTTTTAGAGCCTACTAAATGGAGGTACGAGCTTGCAGTGACACGACTTCTGGCAGGAATTTCTCTGCACTTAATTACTAAAATACAAGAAATCCAAAACCGTGTGGTCACTGTCGTGGCCACTATCATTCATATGCTCTTCATTCTCAGCAATGAAAACAAATTATCAAATGCTTTCTTTTCAGCAGATCTGATTTTTTGGGGAAAACTCCAAGCAATAATAGTGAGTTTTTTTTGTTGAAATATTGAATGTAATCAAAGTAAAGAGAAAGTAAAGTGAAAATTATCAGCTACACAGGTGGGGGGGTGGGGTGGGATAGGAGGTATACTGGGGTTCTTGGTGGTGGAACATGTGCACTGGTGAAGGGATAGGTGCTTGATCATTGTATGACTGAGACTTAAACCTGAAGACTTTGTAACTTTTCTCATGGCGATTCAATAATTAAAAAAGAATATTTGGTTTATTCCTGGTGCACCACGGAAAACATACATAGTAGGCACTCAGACGCATTCTCAACTAAGTGACTGATTCAATTGAAGAAGATGGGAAAGTCAGGTGCTAGAAAAATAGATGATAGAAACAAAATACCAGCCTCCTGATGGAGATTAGACAGCAAATGAATCCCTTCACCCATGAAGGAAAAGGGAGCCAGAACAGGCAGCGAAGCACTTAGCAAATTGTTAAAAAAAAAAAACACGCTGAAAAGCTGTTGCTTTTGGGGTAATAACACAACTGTGCTGCCTCATCAAAGCTTCTAATGGGAACAGAAAAGAAATGCTCATGGCAATTTCATTCTGTGCCTATAACTAGCAGCACATTCTTGAAGTGCTTGAGTAGATGTTAAGTCCTTTTTCATCACTATTTTCTTCACTCATACCTTTATTCAACAAATATTTACTGAGTACTTCTCAATGATCTAGGCCTTGGTGCATAACAGTAAACAAGACAAAGACAGCCCTCATGGAGCTTACATTCTAGCAAGCCAAGAAATCAAAAGGACAACAATGTAGGGTCCAGGTGGTAATAAATGCACAGAAACAATGAACTGGGCAGTGCAGTGGAGGGGAATTTGCAGTTTTCAATGGAATGATCAGGCCAAGTTTCCTCGAAAAGGTGATCTTTGAGCAAAAGCCTGAGATCTAAAGGAGCAAGTCAGGCAAACATCCAAGGGAGATGCACATATGGTATATTCTAGAATAGCCAGGAAAACTATGTGGAAGAGCAAAATGAAGGAGGTATATATAGATAGAAGTCAATGAAGACTGAGGATAGACGGGAACCCAGGCTGCTCCACGCGCTGAGCAGGTGTCCTGAAAAGCCTGGGAAGGGCCTCCTGCTCTGGCTAGCCTTTTAGAAGTCAGAGCTAAAGCTGATTTTACCAGCTTTTGGCTACTGTGCAGACTAAAAGTAAGGAATTGAGACCAGTTAGGAAATTGGGCGGGGGGGAATTCTAGTCGAGATGCTGGCCTCTGGTGTAATAGAAGTGGAGTGGTGAGAAGTTAATGGAGAGATTCTGGATGAATTCTGAAGGTGGAAGAGTCTAGATTTGCTAATGGACTTGAAGAAGAGTGGGATGGAGAAAGATTGAACAAAGGTGATGCCAACATCTTGAGCCCAGGACAATGAGATTACAGAGCATTAACTAGCGAAAAGAAGGCAGTGGGGGGCATTAATTTGGGAAGAAAATCATAAATCTGATTTTGATTATGTTAAGTCTGATATTCATATGTATATGAGAATCCAAAGGAGAAGTTCATATTTGAGATATAAATGTGAAAGTCCTAGCATATGGTTGTTATTAAACATTTACCAAGAGAGTACTCAGTGAGAAAAAGAGGTCAGATAATTGAACCCTGGGGATTTGAGCAGGATATAAGCAAGCAGGGAAGAGGCTAGGGAGGAGTGCGATGTGAAGTGGCCTGGGAAATTAGGAAAGTGGAGATGGCGCATACTGGTTGCAGAGCCGATCCAGGACCCATCGACTGATTTCCCCCTTGTCCAGGCTGTATAGGGTTGAACAGAGCAGTTGAGAATTGACCATAGAATGAAGGAATATGGAAACCAGAGGAGATTGATAAGAACAATTCTGAAAGAAAGGGTCAAGGTGACTAACAGGTTGAGAAGGTTTATGAGGAAACAGAAGTGTCATTGGCACACACTGCAGAGGGGGGTGTAGAAAGGGAACAATAGAGTTGGAGCGGGAAGAATACAGTCAGAGGCATTTACTGTCTTATATATGTGGGAACTGTACAGTGTGTAACTATGCTGATGGGACTCTGACACAGAGGAGACACCCATGCAGTGAGAGAGGAATTATGGGAGAAACAACCTTTGGCTTCAAAGGGGTCTGACTCAGCCTGCATCAAATGCAGGCATATCCTTTGTCCCCATGGGAGATATGTAGGTCTGTGAGCAGGGATGCTGTAGGAGATGGACGTAAGGGCCTTTGTGGTCTCTTCTGTTCACCTCAGTGTTCTCAGGGCAGGGGAGCAAGGCCTGAGGGAGAGTCTGGGAGTGGCCACTGAGGAGACACAACCTTCCCCAGGACACCCAGAGGATGAGCTGAGGGGAGATGAGGCCAGAGTTAACACAGTGGCACTTTCCCCTCTGCTGACTCTGCACTTTGGGTTCACAGGCATTTCTCTCGAAATCACGTACAAGTATTGTAGTCATACTTCATCAGCACTACAAAAAATAATGGGAGATGAAGGAAAGCATCAAGGAAAACCATCACTTATAATCTCACCCCCAAGAAAGCATTTATCTCAACAATTTGAAGCACATCTTTCAAAAACTTTTTCTAAAAATAAATATTGTATAAATTCATACATCTTCTTTTATTTGTATACACTTTTGCATTATAATTCTATGATTTCTCAAGCCACTTGTGATGTCCCAAAATATGCTTTTGAAGGTTCTCTATAGCCTTCCTTTATACAGCTGTCTCACCATTGAGCATTCAACTTTCCTGTTTGAGTCCTTAAACTCGATACCCTATTTTCACACTTGCAATTCCCGCTGTAGTAGGCATCCTTTCAGAAGAATTTTTGTCCTCAGATACATTCTTTTTGTTTCTTCTTTGGGTCACACCCGGCAATGTGCAGGGGTTACTCCTGGCTTTACACTCAGGAATTACTCCTGGCGGTGCTTGGGGGGCCCTATGGGACATTGGGAATCGAACCCGGGTCGGCCACATGCAATGCAAATGCCCTACGTACTATGCTCCAACCCCTCTCAAATGCATTCTTGAAAATAAATTCTCAGAGATGATTGAAAGGGTCTTCATATGCGTTGCCAAATGGCATTCCATTAGGTCGTCCTGATTGATATGTCCTCCAGCAGCATCCTAAAGTGTGCCTGACTCAGTCATTTTTAAAACCTTTGCCAAGTTGAGACTGATTTATTGTTTTAATTTGCAATCCCTTGATTACTCGGAAAGTTAAACTTCCTTTTCTATGTAGATTCCATTTGCATTTCTAGGGAATGTTGGGGGAGTTGGACATGAAGGAAGTTTCCAGTGGGGATGCTTTTGAAACTGCTGCTAGGAGCTGTGTAATCTGATTCTTTCCTACAAGCTCCCCTGGAGGAGAGCCCCAGCTCCAGGGAGCCAGGGAAGCTGACACAGTCCTTCAGCTCTGATCTCTCATGCCTACTTCTGGGGTGGCTCCCCCAAAGACTTCCTAGCCTAGGATGGCATCTCCATGTCAGTTTCTGCAGGAATCATTCCAAATCCCATAAGATCCAAAGTCCTTTTATAGAACTTCTTCAAATGCCATGGTCTACAAAGTTGCTCATAATATAGTTGTTACAGGTTTTGATGTTCCAACAACAATCCCACAAGACAAGTGACGATCCCTCTACCATTGTTCCCATTTCCCAACCAACCTCCAAAATGCCCTTACAGGCGCACAATAATTTGCTCTATATTTCTGATTACAACCAAATTGCTAAAGGAAAAGAAAATTTGTGAAAATTGTTGTATCTTACCACTGGGTTTTATTTTGCTTTATAGACTCCCGCCCCCTCTATTTAAACACTATGGTTTACAAAGTTGGTCATAATACTGTTGTTACAGGCCAAAATCATTTTCAGTATTCCACAAGTAGAATTTCATCCTATCTTTGACCTGGAAAACAGGAGCAAAGATCCATCTACAAAGAGGATGAGATACAGTTGCTTCACCCCCCAGGAACAGAGGGAGATTTGCCTCACTTTCTTTGGTGGCAGGAGGTGAAGAGGGGTGGCAGAGAGTCGGTCCACACCACACCTGGAGATGCTTAGGGATACTCCCATCTGTGCTCAGGGTCAGTCCTAGCAGTACTCAGGGAACTATGTGGTACCAGGGAATGAGCAGGGACCTCTGGAAAATAGAACATGTGCTCAGTCCTTTGGAACTATTTCTTTGGCCCTGGCCTCATTTTAGAATTAAATATTCCTTCTCATCCAGTGGGAAGAAATGGAGACACTTCATTGTTAGCACTGGTCTTTGAAAAATGTTTCTCTCCCAATTATATTTAACACTCATTTTATTTGCTTGAGATCCAGCTTGCCCCTTTTCAAATCTAGAGCCTCAACGATCCTCTGAAATTAAACTTTAGCTGAAAAGAAAATGATTCTGGCAAATTTGTAAGGAACAAAAAAAAAATCCCTATTCATTTAGCTTGTTTTGTTAGATATGCCTTCACTCTGTCTATTTTATACATGCACAGACACACACACACTCCTCCAACACTACCATTAACAACACCCCCACCATGTCCATCCCCTACATTCACACACATCACACAGAGACACACACACACTTATCCTACACAACACATTTGACATCCTGCACAACATTATAACCTACTCACATGCACACCACTGAAACCACCCCTGCCTACACAGTCTCCACAAGCAAAATGTCCGATTTCCCCTCCCATAAGTCCCTCCAACCTAGCCCTCTGATCTTGAACTTTTATGGGGGTGGGGGCTAGGGTCGGTGGGCAGTTTGGTTCCACCAGCAGGGCTCAAGGACTACTCCTGGCTCTGTGATTGGGGGTCACTCTTGGTGATCAGGAGATCATGTAGCAGCAGATATCAAACCAGGGTTGCTTCATGGGGCAAGATTGGAACTCCTGTACAGTCTCCAGGCCCCACCCTTGATCTTGGTAAATATCTGTGGTTTCTTGACTTCCACAAGGAGTACAGGGATGTGCTCCTCCCCAGACACAATTCTGACGACAACAAGCCTAAAGCTGCACAGCCCTCTTGCATCTGCTCGTGCAGAGGGCAGGGAATAGGTACAATATGTTCACGCTGGAGCTCTGGGATAGATCAGAAGATTAATTAGAGATTAGTGAGTTGTTTGTGGTAATAACTTTAGTCCAGAGCAAGCCATGTACTGGGGTCTCTCCCTAGTTACTCATTAATATGGCTTATAGAGCTAGCAGTTTGGAATAAACTGAGTAGAGGACAGATGGTCAGGCCTAGACCATAAAATCCTAGAAGTATCCACCATTCTATTCCTCCCTCTCATTTTCCCTATTTAAAGGAAAAAAATTAAATAAGATCTCAGAGTTATGAAGGAGCTGTAATCACAGAACTTTTCTCATTAGAAAGAGCAAATATAATCAACATTGATCATTAGCTTAATGGGATATCTGTGGTAAAATTTTCATTCCATAGCAATTCCTCTATTCCTGCCCCTCCTTTGAAGTCTCTTCCTGCTTCCACTTAGCCAAACTGTTCTCAGAGCATTGTACAGAAAGGAAAACTGCTGCACACTCTCCCCTCCGGGCAAGCAAGAGCTCAGACTGAGAACCAGCACCTCTCCCAATGGGTCCAGAATTATCCACCCTCGCTGGTCTGAACCTCACTTGCCGTTAATCCCTGTTGATTTATAGGTATCAGGACTGAGTCACTTGTGCGAGTAAATAAGTTCATTGGGAAAATCTCCCAAATATGAATAGAGGGAGAGTAGAGATAGAGGTAAAGCAGATGATAGGGATCTAGTTGAGATCTTTGACTCTGGACTCAAATATAACTCTATAAGGTCCTGAGCTGAGAAGTTCCTAAGCCTAGTAGATGGTAACAGGGATCCCCTTGAAGATAGGGGAAAGGATTAAGTGAGTGGTGTTGTGAACTAAAGGTAAAAATATAAATAAAGGAGGCAGGATGGACAGTTTATAGGACCTTCCAAACCAGAATTTGGCACCGAGGTGAGTTGCTGCCCTGTGACTTCTCTATTTCTGCTCTTCCTTTGGGAAGAATGTCCCCATGAGAAAGTCCATTAAAAAAATGTTTACCCCCATATACGAAGGCCCTTGAATATTCAAAAGTCTAGCCCTGATAGATGAAGATATTTGATGAAAGAACATTGTTCTTCTCCTTCTGAGGATTACTGGTTCAAACCAATGAATAATGCATGTAGAGGACTGTCAGCGCTCCCAATCTGTAAGTCTGTGAATCCAATGAACCCTGCTTTTCTCTCTTATTTCTGTTCCTTTTGCTATTCTTTAGTGGTGTCCCTGCTTCAGATCTGTTCTCCCAGGGCTGGTCTCTGGCTGCATGGCTTCCTGGGGCAGAGCAAAGCTGTACCGATGGTCCCCGCTGCTCTGGGAAAGTGCTCTAGGTTTCTGCAGCCAAGGATTCAAGACATGGCATATCTTTTCTGGCTCTGCTCATGCCCTGAGACAGGAAACAATGAGGAAATATTTTAGCTGCACATATGTAAGAAAGATAAAATGTTACTTATTAGTTGTGAGGCCAGCAGGATAGGCCTGTGCTTTATTCTTCCTGTTTGCAGCCTTTGTCTTGATCCTTTCTCCCTTATACTAACTTGATGAATCATGAAAACAACAATAATAATAACCAGATCTGTTATTACCAGTCAATCTCCTTCAATAGTAAATCACTATCATGCATTTGGCTAAACGACCTGAGCTGATGTCATTTGTAAGGGGCAGATAAAGTAGGACAATAAAACGTAAAGTGTATGATGACATCTGGTGTCTCCACGGCACATTTCTCAAGCACACTGTGTCAGCACGCTGCTCTATGACTTATCTTGGCCAAGAAATCCTGGCATTGGGCCTTGTATTCTGTTTGACCCCTAAGTTTTATTCAAAATTTAACAATTTTGAGGGACCTTCCCAATTAAAGCTCAAGAGACCTTGGATCTGTCACTCTCAGTGATTCTTTGCTGACCTTGTGGGTTTGAGGGTTCAGTGCTTGGAGCAGTCATCAGTTATTGGGTTCAGTCTTGCTGCTTTGGTGTCCATTCAGTCCCAGAAATTAAACTTGGGGCCTAGGGGATGTACCCCATTCCTTCGCATTATTTTATTACCTCCTAGAGCCCTTTGCTTTCAGGTCATTTATCTCTTGGGAAATTTGTGCACACAGTATCCTCAGAGGCTCTGGAAATAGACAGTGGTGCTGCTTAGAGCCAGAGCTGGTGGTGGTGGGGGGGGGGTTGGCAGGTGCTGTTTTCTGTAGACATATGCCCCTGACCCCCAAAGGGCAGCTTTTTTATTACAATCATTTATTATTTACAAAGCACTTCAGGTGTACACGGCATTTTATGAGGACAAAGACAAGGTCTGGACCCCTCAGCCTGAGAGGCTTTAATATAACATGTCATTTGTCTGAGCTGAGCAGTGGGACTGCAAGGCAAGTAGGACTGAGGAGCCAAGAGAGGCATCTGGGGTGTCAGGGCGGAAGGAAGGGTTTTTGATGAGGAATTTTAAATGGGGAAAAGCAGCTTCCTGGAATTTGAAGCCTCACACCAAGATCTGGAAGAGGTCCTGTGTTCCAGCTCAGGCAGGAGATATTTTACCCAGTGCTTTGGGACATGGAAGGAAGGGAAGGACAAGTTGAGAGTCAGACTAGACGAATGACCTGTCAGCCCCAAGATGTAGTCCCTAACATTCCATTCTCCAATTATCCTGCAAGCTGTCTTGGGCCATTCCACTATTTTGGGGAGTGCTTGTGGCCTGAGGAACATTAGTCCCCTTTAAGCAAATCTCTAACTAATAATTCACTATACAGTTGTAAGCAGGTTCTTGTTCCCCTTCAAGAAAGGCAAATTTCCAGACATTTAGCCCCAGTATGTAATCCCTGTTGCTTCGAATTACCCTACTATTTCTGTCCCAGCCAGGCCCACTCTCAGGGCATTTCCAGTCTCTGTGTCACCATCACCCATCGTCCTTCCAACCACCCAGCAGCCAATCCCTTAACAGCTCCCATGAAATGGGCCCTGCTCTGAAAAGTTGACTAAGACCCCATTTGCCAAAAGTCATAGTTAGCAGGACTGAAGATGGGGGAAAGAGAAAAGTTGGGACCAAAGCTGCTCTCTCCATGGGAGGAGACCCCAGATTCCCACAGAGATTTCATCCATTCATTTAGAAACTTTCCTGGGTTCCTACCCTCTGGAGCTAAGGCTCCAATTCTAGGAAGGTTCAGTGATATAGACTTGCTTGGGTTGAAGAAAAACTTGAAACGGGATTCTTCCTGTTCAGAGCTCAGGGCTTAGTTCAATACCAGGCACTTTTTCAGCCAGAAACAGATATAAATTTGGCTAAGCAGCACAAGAGAAAGCAAAATAGACTCTGTAATGTGCTGAATGTGCACCAGATGGCTCTGCTTCCTGCAAGTCTTGTAAAGCTGGTCCATGCAACCCATGGCCCTGTGTCCTTGCCAGCATTCTAGCCTTGCCATCACCATCACCATCACCATCAGCAGCCCTATAATTCCCATGAATTGTTTTAAAAACCTTCTGATCCAACTTTTAATCCTTTCTGATCCCCTTCAGAGTATTCCAAGTCTGAATGTTTAACTGCGAACAGTTTATACCTTCTCCCTATTCCTCCTTCAGCCTCAACGTATCAGTAGTTTTTGTGATTGTCATTTACCTACCCGACTCTACCACTCATCTCAAAAAGTACACAATGCTACTAATTGTCCCAGGAGAACTGGTCCATCCTGAGAACTCTGGGGTTTTTTTTGAACAGGAGGGCTCTGATTCCCCTTTCTGCCTAAAGTCTGAGCAGTCATCACCCACACCAACACACTCCTGCATTAGGAACAGCCCAGCTCTACAACTGAACTTCATCAAGCCACCAAATTGTTCCAGATCCAAAGGAACTGGAGCATATGACACCTCTAAATTTCATATTACCAACAGCCCAGTAGGAACACAGCAAATTTGATGTGAAAGTTGCATAGAATTCCACCAAGCTCAATGAGTGAAAATAGCAACACAGAAGGTTCCACCAACCAGCTCAGCTTCAGAATATGACATCAGCAACACCATTGTGAGCTAAAACAATGATCACAAATTGACTTTTATTGATCTATCTTTTGATAATTACATTTGCCTTTTTTTTTATAACAAGCAACATGAAGTAAATTTGTCAGTGCCTGCTAAAGAGGCAGACTGGAGTGGTGGGTAGGAAACTAGGGACATTGGGTGAGCGGATTTCACACTGGTGGTGGGATTGATGTGGGAACATTGATTGCTTGAAGCAACTGTATCATGAACAACTTTGTAAATCATGGTGTTTAGTAAAAAAAATAAATAAACTGTTTCTTCTGCTGTCCCCTGTCTCCCTGGCCTCATCATTCCCACCACGACACACTATTTCTTTCGCATATTCCCTTCCACCTTCTAAGTCCCTGTTTAAAAGTCTGAGCCTCACATTCGCTGCATTAGAATCACATGGGAGGGGTGTTAACAATACAGACTTCTGGGATCCCTCCTGCCTCCAAGCTACCCCTCTTACCTTCAGTGTGAAAATGGGCTGTAGCATTTGACAACTTGCCTAGGTGATTCTTACCTGCCACGTGGTTTTTTTTTTTTTTTTTTTTTGCTTTTTGGGTCACACCTGGCGCTGCACAGAGGTTACTCCTGGCTTTGCACTCAGAAATTACTCCTGGCGGTGCTCAGGGGACCATATGGGATTCTGGGACTCGAACCCGGGTCAGCCGCGTGCAAGGCAAACGCCCTACCCGCTGTGCTATTGCTCCAGCCCTTACCTGCCACATGTTTTGAGAAATGCTACCTGCATTCGTTTTTAAATTTTTTTAAATTTTTTATTTATTTATCTTTTTAAATTAGTGAATCACCATGAGGTACAGTTACAGGCTTACAGACTTTTGTGCTTGCGTTTCAGTCATACATTCTTTTTATTTATTTTACTTTTAAATTTTTTTATTATTTATTTATTTATTGAATCACCATGTGGAAAATTACAAAGCTTTCAGGCTTAAGTCTCAGTTATACAATGCTTGAACACCCATCCCTTCACCAGTGCACATATTCCACCACCAAGAACCACAGTAAACCTCCCCCCGCCCCCACCCCCACCCTCCCAGCCCCCCACCCCGCCTGTGTAGCTGATAAATTTCACTTTACTTTCTCTTTACTTTGATTGCATTCAATATTTCAACAAAAAACTCACTATTATTGTTTGGAATTCCTTCCCGCCCCTAAGTCGGACCTTTTGGAAAAGAAGCATTTGATAATTTGTTTTCCATTGCTGAGAATGAAGAGATATGAGGTCGTGTGTCCATACTAGCGGCTGTGAGATTTTGGATTTCTGTATTTTAGTATTTTAGTAACTAAGTCCAGAGAAATTTCTGCCAGAAGTTGCATCATTGCAAGCTCGTACCTCTCTGCTACTTTGTATTCCACATATGAGTGCAATCTTTCTATGTCTGTCTCTCTCTTTCTGACTCATTTCACTCAACATGATACTCTCCATGTTGATCCACTTATATTCAAATTTCATGACTTCATCTTTTCTAACAGCTGCATAGCATTCCATTGTGTAGATGTACCAAAGTTTCTTTAGCCAGTCATCTGTTTTGGGGCACTCCAGTTTTTTCCAGATTGTGGCTATTGTAAACAGTGCTGCAATGAACATAGAAATGCAGATGTCATTTCTACTATACCTTTTTGCCTCTCTGGGATATATTCCCAGGAGTGGTATTGCTGGGTCAAATGGGAGTTCAATTTCTAATTTTTTGAGAATTGTCCATACTGTTTTCCAAAAGGGCTGAACAAGTCAACATTCCCACCAGCAGTGAAGAAGAGTCCCTTTCTCCCCACATCCACGCCAACACCGGTTGCTTTTGTTTTTTTGGATGTGGGCCAGTCTCTGTGGTGTGAGATGGTATCTCATTGTTTTGATTTGCATCTCCCTGATGATTAGTGATGTAGAGCATTTTCTCATGTGCCTCTTAGCCATTTGGATTTCTTCTTTAGGGAAGTTTCTGTTCATTTTATCACCCCATTTTTTAATCAGGTCGGCAGTTTTCTTCTTGTGAAGTTCAACGAGTGCCTAGTATATCCTTGATATCAACCCCTTATCGGATCAGTATTGGGTAAATTTCCTTTCCCATTCTGTAGACTGTCTTTGTAATTTGGTCACTGTATCTTTTGAGGTGCAGAAGCTTCTTAGTTTAAGGTAGTCCCATTTATTTATCTCTGTTTTCAGTTGCTTGACCAGTGGCGTGTCATCTTTGAAGATACCGTTGGCTACAATGTCGTGGAGGGTTTTGCCGACCTTGTCTTCAATGTACCTTAGGGATTCTGGTCTGATGTTGAGGTCTTTAATCCATTTTGATCTGACTTTTGTACATGGTGATAGGTGGATATCTGAGTCCATTTTTTGCATATAGTTTTGCCAGCACAATTTGTTAAACATGCTTTCCTTGCTCCACTTCACATTTCTTGCTCCCTTATCAAAGATTAGATGATCATATATTTGGGGGTGTATGTCAGAGTATTCAACCCTATTCCATTGGTCTGCAGCTCTGCCTTTGTTCCAATACCATGCTGTTTTAATGACTACCGCTTTGTAGTAGAGTTCGAAGTTAGGGAGGTTGATTCCTCCCATTTTCTTTTTCCCAAGGATTGCTTTAGCTATTTGTGGGGGCTTATTGTTCCATATGAATTTCAGGAGTGCTTGCTCCATTTCTTTGAAGAATGTCAAGGGTATCCTTATAGGGATTGCATTGAATTTGTACAATGCTTTGGGGAGTATTGCCATTTTGATAATATTAATTCTTCCAATCCATGAGCAGGGGATATCCTTCCATTTCCTCGTGTCCTCTTTTATTTCCTGAAGTAGCATTTTGTAGTTTTCATTATACAAGTCCTTTACCTCCTTAGTTAAGTTGATTCCGAGGTATTTGATCATTTGAGGCACAATTGTGAATGGGATTGCTTTTATCATGTTGCTTTCTTCTCTCTCATTATTTGCGTATAGGAAAGCTATGGACTTTTGGGTGTTGATTTTATAGCCTGCAACTTTACTATATTATTGTTTAGTATAAACTATTATTTATAAAACTAAACTATTGTTTCTAAGAGTTTCTTGGTAGAGGTTTTAGGGTTCTCTAAGTATAGTATTATATCATCTGCGAATAGTGAGAGCTTGATCTCTTCCTTTTTTACCTGAATGCCCTTAATACCTTTTTATTGCCTAACTGCTATTGCAAGTACTTCTAGTACTATATTGAACAGGAGTGGAGAGAGTGGGCATCCTTGTCTTGTCCCTGATCTCAGAGAGAAGGCTCTTAGTTTTTCCCCATTGAGGATGATGCTTGCAATAGGCTTGTGGTAGATGGCTTTAACTATATTGAGGAAAGTCCCTTCTATACCCATTTTGGCGAGAGTTTTCATCATAAATGGGTGCTGGATCTTGTCAAATGCTTTCTCTGAATCTATTGATATGATCATATGGTTCTTTTCTTTTGTTGATATGATGGATTGTGTTGATTGATTTCCGAATATTAAACCATCCTTGCATCCCTGGGATGAATCCCACTTGGTCGTGGTGTATGATCTTTTTGATGAGTT
Organism: Sorex araneus; assembly: GCF_027595985.1. Taxonomy (NCBI): domain Eukaryota; kingdom Metazoa; phylum Chordata; class Mammalia; order Eulipotyphla; family Soricidae; genus Sorex; species Sorex araneus. The sequence goes on from NC_073306.1 coordinate 94,738,352, forward strand.
GTTGAATTCTATTTGCTAATTTTTTTTTGAGAATCTTTGCATCCGTGTTCATCAGAGATATCGGCCTGTAGTTTTCTTTTTTTTTTTTTGTGGTGTCTTTGTTTGCTTTGGTATTAGGGAGATATGAGCCTCGTAGAAACTGTTTGGGAGGGTTTCTGTTTTTTCGATTTTCTAGAAAAGCTTGAGAAGAACTAGCAACAGGTCCTCTTTAAATGTTTGGAAGAATTTGCTAGTGAATCCATCTGGTCCTGGGCTTTTGTTTTTGGGAAGACTTTTGATTACAGTCTCAATTTCCTTGATATTAATCGAACTGTTCAGGTATTCCTGGTCTTCTTGGTTCAGCCTTGGGAGAGTGTAGGAATTTAGAATCCAGGAATTTATCCATTTCTTCTAGGTTCTCTTGTTTCATGGCATACAGCTTTTCAAAGTAGTCTCTGGTAAGGTTTTGAATTTATTTGGTTACTGTTGTGATGTCCCCCTTTTCATTTCTGATTGTTTATAAGGGTTCTCTCTCTAAATTTTTTTAAAGTTTCTCACAATAATAAATTACATTTAATATTCAAACACTAAACCCACCACCATTGCACCTTCCCACAGCCATACTTAGAATGTTTTCACCCCAAATCCCAAAACATGCCCCCTAAAACATAAGAAAAACAATTAATTTTGTATTGCTTCTTACGAATTATTTGCTAAAAATGGCCTAATCAAGTTTCCTTAGAGGAGAGCATGTGAAAATTAATGTATTTCTTCGTGGAGCCATTAAGCCCTTCTATGAGATTTACAAACATATTTGTTAAATGCAATCAAATGTTGTGTGCTACTCTTGGTACATCAGTGGTGTAGATATGAGAGATACGTGGCTGCGTGGTCCAGGAGTTCTAAAATTTAGGATATGATTATACAGCATTTTCACTCATGTATGAATGTATGAGGCCTGTGTTTCTCTCTTCAGGGAGCTTTTTTTTTTTTTTTTTGCTTTTTGGGTCACACCTGGCAATGCATAATGCACAGGGGTTACTCCTGGCTCTGCACTCAGGAATCACCCCTGGCGGTGCTCAGAGGACAATATGGGATGCTGGGAATCGAACCCAGGTCGGCCACGTGCAAAGCAAATGCCCTACCCGCTGTGCTATTGCTCCAGCCCCCGGGGAGCTTTATTTCTGAGTCTCTGGATCTTAGCCATTGATGAGATTATATGGAGTCAGGAGCAGTTGGTAATGAGAAACCTTGATTTAGAGTCCAAGAAGGCTTCCTGAGCAGAGCACATCACCATTTCCATGCAGGGTGTGTTGCATGAGTATCTTCTGCACACATAGTGAATGAATGAGCTCTCAGAAGAGGCCACTTATATTTAAAAGCTTCAGGCTGCAATTTCAGGACTGAGCATGTTGTGTTACTTACCTTAGAAACTTCAGCTCTGTAACCGATTTCAAGGAACCCAGGACTGGGCTGAAGATAGAGTACAATGAGTAAAGTGCTTGCCTTGCATGCAGCCAACCTGGGTTTGATTGCCGGCATCACATATGATCCTCTGAACCCTGCCAGGAATAAACCCTGAGCGCAGGGTCAGAAGTCATCCTTGAGCACAGTTGGGTACTGGCCCCAAAACAAAATTAAAGATACCACAAAATTTTAAAAAGAATCCCAGGATTACTCAAAAAGAAAGTTTGCATGATTCATAAGATTGCTTTCTGATTTTTTTTTCAGAATTCTCCACCCCCTACTCTTCCGTAAAACTCCTAGTTTGAAATTTTCATTTAACTTATTTTTTAATTTCTAAACTGTTCCAATTTTCTGCTTTGAACATTTTTTCCTCCAAGGATATTAATGAAAATTAATTGCATTCCACTGCCCTCAAGGAGAAGCCATTTCTCAGGAAGCACACAGCCACCCCTGGGCTATCTTCTTATAAGGCCCTGACAGTGATTAATGATTTCCTTTTATGATTGGCTCTTAGGACAAGGAACTAAAAGTAGCAGATGATATCTTATAAGCATGTTATATGAATTGGCTCTAAATTAAATATTTTCCATATATTATGTCATTGAATGCTCATTACAATCCTGTGCTCTAAGAGTGTTACCTTCTTCTCCAAGGTTAGTGTAATAATCTTTGAGAGATTGATCATGGAGCTGGTAAATGGTAGAACTTAGATTTTAACCGAGACTCTGTGGTCCAAAGCATTATGGCATAGAGCAGGCTTATATTCAGGCAAGTTCTGAGATAATTCTAGTTATGCATATTATCTCAATATGATGACTTTTTCAGTATAGTAATTAATACAATAACAGTGCTCCTTTTATTCTTAAAAGTGTCCTGATTTTTCTAACCAACTGTGTGATTATCTTAGTGACTCTGCCCAGTATTAAAAGTTCCAAGACAAGATTCCGGGGGAAAATTAAGATTGTAGTCTGTATGTCCAGTGTTCAAATTTTGTTTTTTTCTTGACTGCATTCCACTGAGGATTTACAAGTGGTGCTGAAAACTTATATTTCATGTTTAACAGGCCACCTGAGACCAGAACCAGGTGTGGAATAATTTTTATTGTACTTGGCACTGGACAAGTCTGATCTAGACTGATAACTTTTCCAGGAACCATATTTTCAGAGGATCACTTAAACAGAGCACATCTGGAGAGTGATGGGCTAGTTGCCACTCAGGGGACAGACTCATGTGATGACTGGGTGAAAGTAATTTGCCTGGAGTCAAACAGAATCGAGGGACATATGAGCTGTCCTCATATATCCCACTGGCTGCCATGTGGAGGAGGGGCGAGGCTGATGCCAGCAGCTCCAGATGGCAGAGCCAGGACTAGGTGGAAAGACAAGGCAGCAGATTCCAGCTCAGTTTCCAGAAGAACTTTCTTACAATCTGAGCCATCCGACAAAATACATGCCTAGCACGGGACGGAACAGCTGGTCCCTGGTCACGTTCAAGCCAAGGTGGCCTAGACCACACTTAGAACTGAAGATGTGGGAGTACCTCTGTGCAAGCGGAGCCGAATCCGATGAGCTCTAGGTTTCTTCCTCCAGTTCCACCAATGCCACGAAGTCATCACTAGCAATCAGAACAGAACATGACACAGGAGGGCAAGTTGAAGATCATGGATTACAATTTCTTTTGGTTGAAATAATGTTTTTAATTTTAGGTATCATGATTCGCAATATGGTTACTGGTAGGATTAATGCATACAACCTTCCCATACAACACCCTCCACCGGAGTCTTCCCACCCCCAACATGGTAAATTCAGTTTGGATTTCTTTTTTAAAGGCAAGTAGATAGTATACACAATTCATGATATGAATGGCCCCTGGTCCTATCCAGGTCTGAGTTCCTAGGCCTCCACGGCAAACTGGAGGCTTACATGACTCCCATCAGGTATGGTTCCAACTCTGTCCTGAGTTATGCAGGATAGACTCAGCATCTACAAGGCTCAGGGGGGCTGAGGAAAGCACATCTGACCAGTCCTTGGGTAGGAACAATGGGTGGGAGTGGGTTGGGGTGGTGGACAAAGTAGAACCAGCTCAATTCTACCGGTTTCAGACCCAAGAAAGCCGAGTACTTACAGTCCTACCCTGTGCCATCCTACCCTGTGCCAACCTCAGGGTGTTAGTCCCCATGTTTCTTAACCAAAACCAAAATTCCTCACTCATCCCAACTAAGTGTAAGACTGTACTGAAGCCTGGGATGATTGTGGTAATAAGGCAGAATTTGAAATCAGAATGTTTCTTAGTTGAAAACACAACTACAACCTGGATTAAATGTAAAGGGAATATATTGGCATGTAGCCAACAAGTCCAGTGGTAAGTCTATAGTTTCAGAAACTACTTGATCCCAGGGTTCAAACAGTACAATCAAGATTCCATTGTTTTTTTACTATTTCTTAGCCCTGTGAGGCTCCACCGCTGGGCTGTCTCTTGCTGACCCTGATGAACTATGGGCTGTTCCAGTTTCCCAGGAGGCGATGGGTCTGGTAGGAACTTAGGGCTCATCATTTCCTGAGACAAAGCCCTGAAGTTCAGTCTGATTGGGCTAGTCCAAGTCACATGTCAGCTCAGAGCCAATCCCTGGCAGTTAAGATGAGACCAATTAGCTCTGCAACTGAAACTGGGCGCTGGTGCCAATTCCACACAACTCACATAGATGAAATGGAAAGGGAAGGTACTTTGCAAAGGAAATCTGACCATTCCTCTCCAGAGAGGGAATAAGCACAGGGCTCCAGACAACAGCCATCCTTTGGGCATACAGGACTGCCCAACACACACAGTTCCTGATCTTGGGGAGTTTCTAGAGAGGAAACAGGTAACCATGAATCCACAGTGTTCTCCTCAATTTCAGAGGAACCCCTGGGTGCGGTGCCCTCAGAGTAGGGAAGCACCTTATCCAGGCAGGGGACGAGGTGGTCAGGGAAGACTTTTCCGAGGAACTGGAGGGTGTTGACATGGAGATTGGGAGCACGAAAAGATTCAGCTGGGAGGAGAGAGGGAAAGGTTGTTCTAGGTTGAGGAGAAAGAGCGTGTGAGCAGTGCAAGGACTGGAGCTACACAATGTCAGGAATAGGGTGCTTGGAGATAGGGAGCCCCACTAGATGATGTTATGGACTGTGGCTGCTTCATTTGCTCCTAAGGCAGCAGAAGAGGCCAGGACACTCTGTGGGAAGGGGAAGGCCCGGTTCACCCCTGCCCTGTGGGAGGACGTAGATCTCAGGAGGAGAAGGCCTGTGTGCCGGGAAGAGTGGGTGAGGAGGGAGGAGGACACCGGCCCAGGCTGCCTGCCACTGGTGTAGATCTCTGAGTAAATGCCAACTTTGCCTCAAGCTCACTTGAGATTGAAAGGTTCTGGTAAATTGTAGGTGAAAGTAGGACTGTGTGCATGTTTAACTGGCTCTTGAAGCCAGTCCCTATCTTTAGCAGGTTTAGGCTCCGTGTCCCATGACCTCCCAGTGCTGTTGTCCTCTAGAGGCAACTTGCCTGGAGGGATGTGAATCTGTGAAAGTGAAGAATGTAAAGCTGTGTGAATCTCCAGCTTCATTGCCGGGGATCAATGAAGGAAGGGGGAGTCATAGACTCCCACAGTCCTGGGGAGAGGGCTCAACTCTTTTTGGTACCTCTGGGACCTTTCCTGTTCTCATCAAGCCTCAGTTTCCTCCTCTGTCAACTAAGGGTCATGATAGTACCTAACTCGTGGGATCCTGGTAAGGACTGGATGAAATTACGTGTATGACTTGCCTAGATGGAATGAGCGCCACCCAAAGGGAAAATGTTATTATTATTGCTGTGGTAGACATGGTTTTGTCTTTACATACATTCAAATGCTTGTGGGTGTTCAATTATTCTGACAACACTTACCAAGACATGCCTGAATCCCAGGCCCTGGGAATATAGTATGGAATGAAATTGACAAAAATCCTGCCCTCCTGACTTACCTTCAAGTCAGGGAGCTGGCGAATCAACAAACAATACACAATTCCAGAGAGAAACAGGGGCCTGAGAAAAATAAGGCGAATGGCTGGTGGGGGATGATTTTGAGGAAGGAACAGACAAGGACAAAAGAGCTGAGCAGAGACCTGGGATCTGGGGAAGGAGAGGCACCCCTGGGGAGCAGGGAGGAAGCAGGAGAGGGAGCTGGGCAGGGGTGAGAAAGCATTGGCCTCTCCTGGGGCCAGAGTGTGAGGCATCTGGAGGTGGGGGAGAGGGCAGTGGGGCAGAGGGCAGATGTTGCTCCAAAGAGACCTGCAGAAACCGGAACTCACTACCTATATTCCAACGCTGATTCGGCTGCAGAGAGCTGCAGAGGCCGTGGAAGGTTTTATCCTGAGGAGCAGGGTGCCAGTGTCCCTGCTTCTGGAACCCCCTTTTCATGGATCCAGGCTAGACTGGATCACTCCCTTCTGTCCTCCGGCAGAAAAGCCAGGACAAGGCTCTAAACGTCTCACTCCCACTCTCGCTGACCTGCTGTGGTGAAGTCCAAGGGGGCGACATAACGTCCCCATTAAACAAGCAGGAAGCACTGGACCCTACCCAAAGGCGCCACCATCCTCTTGAAAGCGTGTCCTCTTTCACTTGAGCCTGGGACCTCTGCAGCCCTGGTGACACCTTTGGGCCACACTCACTATGCCACGAGAGATCAGAAGGCCTGTAGTTGTCTAAGACTATGTCTTGGGGTGATTCAATGCACTGTGAAGGGAGAGTAGGTCCAACAGGACCCACTGATGCCCATTTGAAACGTGAGAATTACAAAAGAACCCCCAGGACCTTTACCTGAGATCTGTCTGGACCACTCACTTCTCTAGATCTTTCATAAAAGTCTCAGTGAGGCACTTTGTGAGCCCCCTTTAGATAATGGTGCACCCACATCCACTCTTCTGCTTTGCTTTGTTATTCCTGAGCCACTCGGGTGAGGCTCAGGCCCACTGGGAAGTCTGACCACTCGTTGCTTTATTGTGGGGCCCAGCTATGTGTCCCCAGCAGTGCTTGGGAGTCTGTGACGTACTGGGGCCTTATTCAGAATGGGCCAATGTACTGTTCCTTGTGCATCTCCCAGACTGTCTCCTGCTTTAGTTTTCTTTCTAACCCTGGTTGCACACATCCCACCCATTTTATATTTGTTTATTGCCCACCTCTCCCCACACCACCACCCCGTTCCATGTGGGCAGGGATTGAGGGCAGCTTCCATCACCAATCAGTGTCTGTGCCTGGGATTCAGTCAGTGCTCTGCTGTCTGATCCCAACTCCTTGCAGTGCCTGAGCAGGAAGGTCAGGAACAAAGCAGTCTGGAGACTGGATGGAGCTGTTCTAGGGTACAACATTTACACAAAGAATGAAGAGCATCATCAAAGACAAGCACCACATCTGGGAGGAGAAATCCAGAGCAGAGAATGAGAGTGGCAGGAGAGGATGTGCAATAGATGACAGAACAAGAGGCGAGCCTGCAGCAGCAAGACCAAGACGGCCTCTGCCTCCAGGGACCTGGCTGAGCCCCTCAGTCCTGCATGAGCACCAGGCTGGGGGCCTGCGAGCACCAACGGCACCTGATGCTTCTTTGACCTCAGTACTGGGTTCTGGGGTTACCGGTGTGCATCTAAACTTTCTTCTGCCCAATTTCACATAGAAAAATCATCTCTTATTTATTTATAGTCATTTAGGGGGAGGAGAAAAAGGAATTAGAGACAGCAAAGTATATCCCAGGATGAATCTGTTAGGCAAAAAAAGGTCTTTTGGTCTTTAGCCTGAACATTATTGGCTTCAATTTTTGTTGTTGTTGTTGTTGTTGTTGTTGTTGTTGTTGTTGGATCTCCCAAGCAGTGCTCAAGGATGCAGTGCTGCTCCTGGGATACTCATCAACCAGCAGGTCAGATGGTTCATTGCTTGGGCCCATTCGTCCTGTGAGCCATCTTTCTGGTCCATTGTCTTCCACTTTGAGGGATGAATATAGTGACCTCCCCCCAGACTTCCAAGAACCAACACCCACCCTCCGGGCCCTCTGCACAATTGCCCTGTGATGCCTTCCACTCCTGGTTTTGATCAATTAGAAGGTTACAGAACTGCAAATTGTTACTTTTAAAATATCCTTTGTTCTTTCTGTCTCTCTGTCTCTGTCTCTGTATCTCTGTCTCTGTCTTGTCTCTGTCTCTGTATTTCTGTCTCTGTCTCTGTCTCTCTCTGTCTCTCCCCTCCCCACACTCTCCATCTCTGGCTCTTCTTCATTCACTTCCTTAGCTAGGTGGGGAGAACGAATCTGATGAAACTGTGAAGTACTTGCCATTATGGTCAGGGCGGTTTGCTTTAAATCAATCATCCGTGCTCACTCTCCTCCAGCAGCAGGAAGGATTTGGTGGCAACATTCAAGGCTGTGTGCATGCTGGGGAGAGGCGGGGCCTTGGGCCTGTCTGTGCTATTGGGCAGAATTCTCTTCCTCCTGCCCAGCATCAACTCACTTCTGACTCCTTCTGCTCTTCCTCTCCCCACATCTTCCTTCTTTGGAGGGTTCCTTTTTTAAAATAAATGACTCCACATAGGTTTTTCTTTTGACATCCGTTTCACTGAAGAAGGGATCCCTGTCACTTCTGACTTCTCAAGATTCCTAGAATTAGGTTCTGAGACCAGTTACCACCTTCCCTTCCCTCCCACCCTCTCCCCTGAAAAACAATATTTTTTCTTCAGATAACTGAATAATTCTATCCTAGTTCTCAGGCTACTTTTAAAACTATGGTTTTGGTTGTCTAACATAAAATTCACCCTCATAACCTTATTTTTAATGCCGGGGAATAGGACCCAGGACTTACATACATGAGGCATGTGCTTTGCCATTGCCAGAATTTCGAACTCAGTCACTTTATCTATTCACCCATTGATGGGTCTCTTGATTGTTTCCACCTCTCAGCTCTGTGAAGGATGCCTTACTGAACTCAGATATCCCTCCAGCTCTCCTCACACTAGTCAAGCTTTAAAATCACCCAGAATTGAAAGCATAAAGCCCACTTTGCCACATACCTCTCCCAAATCTTCTATCTACATTGTCACTCATTCTGGAAACTGCTTGTTAGTATAAGAAAGTTATTTTGCATAAAATTATCTATTAATTCAAAGCTTTTGACTCTATTTAAGTCTCCACTTTAAAGTTTGACACTCTATTTTTAATTTATAAGCCCTTCAAAGTTTGTGTTATCCTAAAGTCCTCTAGAACATCTCCACTCCCTTGGGGCCTCTAGAATACTTTATTCCTGAAGAAGGGATTCCTGGAATTCACTCTAATGAATTGGGAAGTGAGTGTTGAACATCTTTTTGCCCACTTTTGGTTTTATTTATTTATTTTTTAATTTTTTTAATTGAGTCACCATGTGGAAAGTTACAGTTTTCAGATTTAAATCTCAGTTATACAATGCTCGAATACCCATCCCTTCACCAGTGCACATATTCCACCAAGAATCCCAGTATAGCTCCACCCCACACCCCCACACCCCTAACCCCCCACGCCCCTAGCCCCCCCACCCTTAGCCCCCCCCCCGCCTGTGTAACTAATAAATTTCACTTTACTTTCACTTTGATTGCATTCAATATTTCAACAAAACTCACTATTATTGTTTGGAGAGTCTCTCCCCTAAAGTCAGACCTGCTGAAAAGGAAGCATTAGATAATTTGTTTTCCATTGCTGAGGATGAAGAGGTATGAGGTCGAGTGACCACACTTGGCGGCCTCTCGGTTTTGGGCCACTTTTAGTTTTAAAAACCAATTTTATTTCCGTGGAATTGAATGTTGGCATGGAGTTTCATGTGCATAATTCCTCCTTATAGTCAATAATTCCCAACTCTTTTCCTACAAATGCACAGGAGGGCACAAAAACAAGAAAACCTCCCACGGCCAACACCAGCATCACGACGAAGGCATTCCTGCCTCCTCTCACTTCTCTCCCACTCAGGAAAGCAAAGAATACAAGCAAATGCAATGGGTATTGTTATAGGCGTAGCCTTGAATTTTCTCTGCTTCTTTATAAAGGTTTGTAAACTCCTGTGCATTTGTAAACTCCTGGGCTTGATGAGGAAGAGCTTGCAAGACTTCTTTAAAGATGATTCATTAAGCCAGTCTCATGGTGCTGGTGGAAAACTTTAGTCTGAAGGTCATACTTGCTTCTCCCATTATTGGATCCAGCCTTGAAGGGGGTCACAGAAGCATATTCATGGTCTCCTGGCCCTACCTTCCAAGCAAGTCCCATGAATGAGGATTCAGGAGTCTGTAAGCTATTGCCAGGCTCCCCGCCACACCGCCTTAGTTATTTTGAGACTCCCTGAATGACAGGCCCAAAATACTTGGAATTGGGGTGATAGGGCTCTTGGGGATGCTGGGACAATTTAGCTAGTGGGATTCAATTGTCACACATGTGTTGTGAACAAAGATGAACCTGGCTTCAGGTCCAAGTTCTGCCACTTCCTAGTTATTTAGCCAACATAACCGTCTCATTTTCATCTGTAAAATGGGCTTTCAAACCATCCAGCTGAGGAAATTTGCTTTTTTTGTCTAGAATTCTTTCTCTATCTCCATCTTTCCTATAGGTTCACTTCCACTCCCACTCTCTCCTCGGTCATTGGGAAGCAGGTAGATCTGTCAGTCAGAGAATTTCACCACCCCACCAATAACACCCACTTTGATTAAAGGAGGAACATATGATGCCTGCAAAACCAACCTGATCTTTCTCTGAGGGTTATTGCCATTGAGAGATGTCTATCTAGAGCTGCTGATCAGCAGGGTAGGAATCCGGGAGTGCAGAAGAATTTTGCAGTGTGTGTGGATCTAGACTGCTCAAAGTAGGAAGCCAACGAGAAGTAAGCAAAAGTTAGAAATGGTTTGATTACAGCTAAGCATGAGAGCAGAAGCATACCAGAATTCCCAGAGCGAATAAAAGTCCCTTGTTGTCTGAACTGGTCTCAGTTGGGTTTCTGACACATGTAATCTGATGTCTTGACTCGATGCTTGCTGTCTACAGCTTGTTGTGGAAATAATGCCTATGAATGGACTCAGGCTGGTCCAGGGTGCCACTTCATGTCTCCCCAAGCAGGTTGGGATGGGCTGAGCCTCAGTCACCTCAGGCATGAGAGGGAAGAGTTGGGAACCAGCCAGTTCCTCCCCTGTGTGTTTTGGAGAGGGAGAAGGCACAGAGCGACTCTCTTTTCCCTTCTCCCTTTTTGCTCCATCCATATACATGTAATACCCTTGAATACTTGTTCTAGAGGAAAGTACCACCAAGTACAGATCTTTGAATAAACCACATATTATTTATTTATACAAATAAACCAGTAACAACTGTGGACTCCAGTATTGGTACTGGTTTGATTTGATTCTAAACTTACTTGATTTTGACTGTTTCCTCTTTAAGTGGAGCTCTAAAATGCTGGCACTGGGAGAAATTCTGCAGAAGTGTCTAGATTAAACCTATCAGGCCTCACCTGTGGACAAAAGGCACACTGGATTGATGACTAGTCCCAGAGTCAAGTGCCAAGGCTCCCTCCTTGGGTTAACATTCAGCTCCACAACCACAGTTTTCAATCTAAACAGAAAAAGAGAAATTTGGCCAAATATTCAGTTTCCCAGATCAGTTTTTGCCCAAAGGGGTAGCCATGATCCCCGGTGGTGGGGGGGGATTTGAAGTGTAAAGGTGGAGTGAGCAACTGGAATGAATTGGGGAGAAACAGGGCCAGGGTACTAGACTGGATGAAACTGGGCAGTGACTTCTATTTGTTCACTAAAGAAAGTAGATTTTCAGAGCTGTTGAATCTCGCTCTCTGAAAAGGGAGTAGTAGGCCAAATAAGTTTGGAAACTTTAGGATATATAAAAATTTCAGTCAGGTGGGCAGGAGAGATAGATAGTACAGCTGATAGGGAGTGTTCCAGGTTCAATACCAGAGCTACTTATGGTCCCCAAACCACATCAAGAGTTGAATCAAGGTTGGCTGCATTCAAGGCAAGGCCTTCTCACCTCTGTACTATCTCTCCAGCTGTCCCCTTGTCCTTTTTACTAGGTTCTGTGGCCCCTTTACTTCTAGGACGTTAAATTCCAGATGTGGGATCTCTTATTCTGCAGTTAAAAAAATCCCCCCAAAGTCTAAAGACCAGCAACCCCAACTGTTGGAAATATATACTGAATGTGTTTAAGAAGTCTTTAAAAGGTAGCAAATGTAATGCATAAGATTTTTTACTCTCACCGAGATATGTATGCACTGTCATGGCACTTCATTGCCTTAGAATGATTTTGACTGACCTTGGCCTCGAGCAGCCAGGCCAGTGACAATTTATCTTTCATCACTGCAATTCCTCCGAGTTCTTCACCCTCCCTGCCTAGGGTTATGACCATGTCCTGGGGAGTAACAGAGCAGGATTCTTGATGTTCAGCACAGAGTGGCGCCCACCAATGGCTCTGGGTAGCGCCACATGGTCTCTTGTTCCCTCTTTCTCCCCCCTCTCCAGCTTCCTCTGATCTTTCTTCTCTTGGAGAATTTCTGCTTCCTCTCTCTAGGCCACCTCCGTTGGATATCAAACCTAAGTGCTTTAGGCTTCACTGGTGAATTGTCCTTTCCTCCTCCAGAGAACTCTCCAGGCCCCTGCTAACATCCTTAATTTGGTCAAAGTCTATCTTCAACCTTTCCTTCATATTGAATATTAACCCTAAGTGTTTTAGGCTTAGTGAACTGCCCCCTTTCTTCCTCCCAGAGAAGTTCACATGCTCTTGCTAGCAACCCTAACTTAGTTAAAGTTTATCTTTAACCCTCTCCTTTTATTTTACCTGTCATTGTCACAGTTCCCCAAGTCAGTCTTGGTTACTTATAAGCCAAAGCTTTCTGGTAATTCTGAACTTTGTATTTGTACTGCTTTGTATTTGAAGTGCTGTATATTTGTACCTGCTTTTCTATCTCCCCTATAGTCTTCTACATTTTACTATAAAGCAATGTTCTTTGGTTAAACGCAGAAAGACCATTAATGTTGTGCTCCTAATACTTGGGAGTTGATCGATGCTGAAACATATCTGCTCCTGGGCATAATTACTTGGTCATAATTACTTGACTCAGGCTTCAGTTGCTGTAGTTCCTAAATACCCTCAAAGGGAGGTCCCACCGAGGACTGAGATGGATCCAGGGTGAGTGGCAAAGCTACCTGACATCAAAATGGGACATTCTAGAAAGCATAAATGCATGGTATTGATGCAAGCTGTTACAACTTAGTAGACAGGACCCCCAGGGGGGAGGGCAAGCTGAACTTGCCTGAGGACTTAGTCTGGGATTTATGGTAAAATACTTGCTTGCTCTCAGAGCCCAAAGAACTAAGTGTTAAAAGAACTAAGTGTTAAATGTGGGATCTTTGTCTCTTATTGTGTTTATCCAAACAACTGCAAGTATTGATAACTTATACAACTAGAGGGAAAGAGAAAAGCAATGTAGATGTCCCTGGGAGACAGTGTCTTCTTGAGCTGATCTCCCCAAGAGAATTTCCTCTGCCAAATGTTTATCTACGTAAATGGCCAATCACACCTATGTCACTACCTCTATCCCCATTCAGATGTTTTATAAGTGTGCTAGCAGCTCTGCATTAAACGGGCCATTTTCACCATCAGACTGTGGTCCCTGTATCCCCATCTCTCTGTCTTTCTGTTGGGGAGGCCTGGGGAGGTGGGGAGGCAGGGAGGTGACTCTGGGCCACCGAATGCACACGTGTGTGCATCACAGCAGCAGCCACCCCTGCTATTTACTTTTGAACTCACACACCTCCCCACCCCACTCTGGCCCAGGCAACATCACTTGCAAATCTTGGAGGACAGAGAAGAGTTGCTAGCAGAAAGAATGTATCAACAAAATAACGACTGAGACTTCACAGAATCAAATCTCCTTTCAGCCAAGAGCGAACAAAAGCTGAAGCTTTCCTCCTGGAGGAACAATACAATGAGAGCAAATATTATCTCAATGAGATAATTCAATAACAATACAATGAGAGCAAACACAGGAAGATCTCTTCAAGTCCTCCGGAGCCTGTAGATTGAAAATCTCTCAATCCTGCATTTGACCCACGACCCCTCCTCTGCCTCAAGGTTAAGGACCCCAAACTCAGCTCTCTGAAGCTCAGTACAGAGCAGTCTGTGACATTGTCTAGTGGACACAAGGACAGAGACTGCAGTGTGGTGGCAAGGCACAGACTGGATCCGCAGACCCTGCCTCTGCCCTTGTCACACTATCATCTTGGATCTCTTGAACATGTTTTTCTATCTGTGAAAGGAGATTAGTAACAATACCAACCTTATCCTGGGAGCAATCCTGGCACATGCCTGGAACACTAGTGAAATTAGGGTCTCAGGACCCTCCCCCAACCCACTCTGTAAGGGGAATACTGCATGCACAAACAGTTGCTATCTACCCCAGTACACAGAAAAGTTATGTGTACTGGGGTAGACACAGCCCCATGGTCTATAAAGTATGTGACAGCATTATGTATTTTAAAGATAGCGGGTAGGGTTTTTGCCTTGCACGTGGCCGACCTGGGTTCGATTCCTCCACCCCTTTCAGAGAGCCCGGTAAGTTACCAAGAGAGAGTATCTCACCCGCATGGAAGAGCCTGGCAAACTACCTGTGGCGTATTCAATATGCCAAAAACAGTAACAATAAGTCTCGCAAGGGAGACATTACTGGTGCACTCGAGCAAATCGATGAGCAACGGGATGACAGTGATACAGTGATACATATCACGATTTAAAAATAATTTTTTAAATGCTAATCATCTGAGCCTGTGTTATAATCCTTTTGACAGCCTTGTTAAAAAAGAGGAAAAGCACCCATCTGGCCCTAGGCTGTGACTCTGTGGTAGAGTTTCTGGGGGTTGTTTTTTTGTTTTTTTGCTTTGGTTTGGTTAAATGTCCGCATGTGGCGGTGCTACTCCTTACTCCCTGTTCCATGGCACTTGGGGTACAAAACCCAAGCTTTCAATGTGCAAAGGTACCCTCAGCCCTCTAAGCCTTCTCTCTCTGGCTTTCCTTTTTTCCGGGGGTGGGGATGGGTCACACTCAGAGATGCCAGGAATGTGTACTAGCCATGTGAGCTCTCCTGCAGGCCCTAGAGAACCTGTTTTGCATTTAAGAAGCCCCAGTACTAGTCTTGCAGTCTGAGCGTGCTCAGGGGGGACTGCCACTTGGGATCACAGTGCCACAGTCAAGTGTGCAAACCCCAGCACCCAACCACAAGTGTGTGAGCACTGAGAGCAGGACCCCTCTCATTACTCAATCATCTCCCCAGCCTTCCATCATTGCAACAGTAGCACCAGTAAAAGTGAGAGGCAGGGAAAATAAAAATTTCTTTTAATGTGTATCTGCAACTTCATAAAGTAAAGGGCAAAACAAAGAGATCTGCCTTGGATTGAAGGTATGGCTTAGGGGTAAAGCCCGTGCCTGGTATGTGTCAAGCTCTAGGTTCAATCCTTGCCATGTAGAACTGAACAAAACAAATCAAAGCAGAATAGAAATTTCTATAATGCATACAAAGTACCCAGAGCAGCTTCTATAACATAGCAGTCAAAAGTGAGAGTCACTTTGTCCTTATAAGCGTTGCTTGAGGTCAGCCTGAACCAGACAGGTCTGGGAGGGCAATGTGCCCAGCCAAGTGGACTGGGAGAGACTTCCTGGCAGAGCTCGGGGGCATGAGAGGGAGCAGGAGACTGGTGTGCAGGTGGCATCGCCTCTCAGGCTGGCTCCTATGAGTGTGCCTTTCTAATAGTTTCTAACAGGGCTGCTTCAGAGAGCATGATTTTTTTCCCCTAAAGCTAGCAAAACTCTCATGAGAGTGCCAGTTCTCAAAGATCCTCCCAGTAGATGCCACTCTGCTTTGGCCTTAAGGGTCCACCTACCCTACAAAAATCATGCAATTCAAGAGGCTCACATCTTTGTGTTCATTCTAAGGAGAACTGTGAACTGCCCAGACCATCCAAGGCCACCCTGACCCTGAAGGATGTCGTCTCTCGAAGCACCAGGTGCTATTCCAGCATTCCAGCCAGCGTGGTGGGTGTGCCCTGACAAGAGACCCTGGAAGAGTGCAGAAATGTTTACAGCTGCCAAAACGCAGAGGGCCATGCGGCATCTCAGGGCCTAGATGCAGGTTCTCTGTGCGTTGAGCAAATCCAGGCGAGCAAAGCCCCTGCATGTGCCACAAGAACTTACAGAGCTGCCCATGGGGTTCACCCCAGCATGAATTCTGCCTGCCCCATGGAGACAATGGTTCCTGAGAAAAGAGCACGTAGTTCCCAGACCTGAAGAAGAGGCTGCACAGGAGAAAACACTGTGGCAGAGAAATGGAAGCAAAGCCCAGGGATGAACCAGACATATAATAACCAGACATATAATAAATGGACATATAATATCCAGACATACAATAAACAGAAATGTTCACCTTTTTTAAAAGGACTTAGAGGGGGCTAGAGAAATAGTACAGTCGTAGAGTGCTTGCCTTACATGCAACTGACCCAGGTTTGATCCCCGAGCCCATCAGGAGTGATGCCTGAAACTGCTGAGTATGTCCCTCTCCCCGCTAAAGAGTCAGAGATCTTGGTGTGAAGGCAGACTTGGAGGCAGTGACGCTCTCCCTTCCAATGGCTCCAATTCCCTTTCCTCTGCTGTTGGAACATGGCTGCAGTGTCTCCTTGTAGGGACTTGCATTAGGGCAGCATCAGGAAAAGGAGAAGAGCAGGGGAGGAGGTCCTGGTAGCACTGCCCACTGCCTGCTAGCTTTTGGGAGTCTGGGTGAGGTGTCCACGGGGCTGGATATGCTCCAGGGAGCCTTCCAGCCCGCGCCAGGGCTGGCACTGGAGGCGAGCCTGGTATGTCGAGCCATGAGCTCACTGTCTCTGCATCCCTGATGCTCGGCAGGAGCTGGGCTCGGCCCTCCGGGGCTGCTGGGTGCTGCGTGGAGAGAGGCACCGGGCTTCTCTGTGACCCAGCGGTGCTGGCCTGGAGTTGAGACCTGGGCTCAACCGACACTGCACAGCCCCCATTGTCCCCCGCACCCCTCCACTGCTGCCTGGGAAGACGCGAAGGCGCGGAATCCCAGAGGGAGGTGCCCCTCCCCACCAACCCCCTTCCGGGTCTCTGCCCACTGGGACAGGCTACTGCGTTTCCGCGAGGCCCAGGCCCAGGCGCAGGGGGCGGCCACTCCCCTCCGAACGCGGCTGCGGGTACCAGGGATGCAGCTGCGGAGTGAGGAACAGGTGGTTGAGAAGTTCCGACGCGTCCACTGTGAGTGCCAGGCGGCTGTGGCCATGCTGAGCTTCTTTATCAGGAGAGGATTTCCGCCCTGAAAATTCCTTCCTGCGCTGGTTCACCTGCCCAGGGATGGAGAGGTGAACGGAGTACAGGAACTGGGGAGAGGGTGCCCAGGGCTAGCGTCAGGGCAGCAACCCCAAGCCCCACCGCAACACGCCCACCCCCAACCCCTCAGACTCCTCCGTCAGACCCTCTGTGTTCAGAAGCTTCTAATCTGTGCTCGAGTACAGAGGGCAGCGGCCTGGCGAATAAGCTGCCCCCTTGCAGAGCCTCTGCCCACCCCACCAGCCTCCTTCCTGCTCTCCAGCCTCCTCCTGCAGCTGCATGCCCCGGGGCTGCTAAGACCCCTCCACTCTCTGGCTGCACACTGAGGTCAGAGGGCCCTGCCTGAGGCCACACAGATGGGGGCACAGCCCCTGAGGTTGAGCCACGACTCCCGCCTGTCTCTGGGTTCTTCCCTCCCACCCACATTCTCCTGCAGGAACCCTCAGGATGTGGCCTGTGAACCTGGCAGGGCTGCAGAGTCTCCAGGAAGTTTTGTTTCCAATGCAGGTGTCTGAGGCCAAGAGCAGAGCCGCTGGGGTGGGGTTGGGAGAAGCCTTTGAGAACACAAAGGCTCATGTGACAATTGGCCACGAACAGGCTTGCAAATCATCTGTTGCTAATAATACTTAAGGCATCCAATTTGGGGAATTGTTTGCTTCCAGACTAGAACAGATACAATAGCTGAGCTCTCCCGCTCTCTCTAGCATGATGATGAGCTCCCAGCCTCAGGGCAGGCACTGGCTGGTCTGGCCGTGGGGTGTGGGACTCAGGGAAGGATGGACTCAGAGAGACTCCGGACACTGGGCTCTGGAGATGGGCAAAGCTGGCTCTGCTAGTATTCACCTGCTGTTTGCCGTTCCTTGGACTTGTTTCTATTTCTTCGTGTGTAACTTGGGAATAGCAGTTCCTACCCCAGAGTGTGGCTGTGAAGATTAAATTAAGACATCCTCGTTTTTGAGTACTGGAAGAGAATGCAAGGAGCCCACAGTCCAGCAGTCTGGCCCTGGCACCTACCCACCCTGCTCCTCTCCCCTGAGGAGAAAGGGGCTCAGGGCTGGGATTCTTAAGCAACAGCCTTGGGACACGAGCTCTAGCCAGAACCAGGTCACTGCCACCTTTGCAGCCTCTTGTCCTCCCTTCATAGCCTTTGGAGATGGGGTCCCTCCCTTCTCTCCTCCTCCACCGCTGAAGTGTCTGACACCCCTTCACTCATCCACTTTCCTAAGAAAAGACAGGGCAGGAAATCCCGTGAGAGGCTGAGTAAGGGCCAAGAAAAGACACCCCATCAGTTCTTGAGAAGTTTCTAGAGGAGGAGAGAAAGAATGGTGGGCACAGTCATTTTTCAGCCCACCAAGGCAGTGCTGTTTCGTGGTCATTAGTTTTGGGGCACTGGGGCCATATTCAGTGGAGCTGGGGACACGAAGTGCCAGGGACCAACTCGGGCCCCTGCGTGTGTCGGGCCTGAGCTCCACCCTGCTGACCACCACCCTGGACTCAGTCATATTCCGCATCACAGTTTTAGCACCATGCCGGTGGGTCTTTGTTCCACAGGGCTGAGGGGCTGGCCCCCCTCTTTGGCACTGGACTCTAAGGAGCGAGCTTCCCTCCTGCCCTGAGGCCCTTACAAGGCAGCATCCCCAGGAAGCACTTGGTGAGAACATCCTTCCCTGCTCACGGTCCAGGGGCCTAAATGCAGGTGCTTCTGGAGGGGCACTTTCAGCACCACCTCCTCAAAAGGCATGGGGGTTCCTCCATGTTGGAGTTCTCACCTCCAGGAGGAAATCAAGTCTCACCAAGAGGAGAGTTGCGAGGAAGGAGAGATCTCAATCACTCAGAGGGCTTGGGAAGGGAGGGGAGCAAGGCCTCTGCAGGGACCGAGAGATTGAGAATAGGTCTGGGGCGCGGCAGCCCTTGCTTTGGCTTCTAATTGCAGACCCCAGAGAGAAACCTTGAAGTGATGCTTTCCATGCCTACTCCTTGCTCTCACCACCCCCCCACTAAGCAGTTGACCTCTGTCTCCCCTCACTGCCCTCCTGGGCTCTCTCTCCACAGTGGGCAAAGGTGCCCATCAGTACTCCCAAGACTCTCATCAAAGTTGGCTCGGTTGTCAGCAGGAAAACCTAGGTATGTGGGACCCCGTGACTGAGATCTCCAACCCCGCTTGAATTGGGAGTGGGACTCCTCCCCGCAGCTCTCCAGTTTTCCAGTAGCTTGGTAGTCACACCCACAAACTGCCCCCAGACACACACACACACACACACACACACACACACACACACACACACACACACGTGCCATGTTAATCTCATCAACGGCCAAGACCCAGAGACTGTAAACTAAAGCTCCTGGAAGAGAGTGACACAGAATTTCTTGGAGTGCTTATACTCTATACTCTTATACTCTAACCCACTTACTTACTAAAAGTAGCACACATTTGTTTGGTTTTAACATACTTACTTGTATTATCTTATATTCGAGCTTAAATGGCTCTAGAATGAAATACAACAACCTTCACACACTTCCCTCTTACTGTGGTGAGAAGATGCTTGATGGTGGTATTGGTGTTTGAATATTATCTGTAATGAACTACTGTGAACTACTTTATGAAGATAAAATATATTATAAAAAAGAAAATAAGATATGTAAAATTGAAAAATTGAACAAAAAAACCAAAGTTGGATCGGTCATAATTTGTATGAATCAGGTTCCTTTAATAATCCCTGTCCTTGGAGATGGGAGGGTGGTCCTTGGGGGCAAGGATAGTTTGTCAGGCTGCGGTTCATCTGGAAATGGCTGTATGCCCAAAAGGCTGGGAATTGACCAGCAATAGTTTTGGTGGTGGTGTGATGCTGGGATAGGGTTAAAGGCAGGGCAAATGTCCAATATTTGTCATTCTTCTCTTAATCTTTTTGTGCTCAGAGGCAGAGGCAATTCAGGATATGCTTGGTAACCACGGTGTGCTGGATTTGTATTGAAATCTTGTCCTTGACTATTTTATTTATTTATTGGGGGAGGTTAGGTCACACCTGGCACTGCTTAGGGCTGACTCCTGCCTCTGTGCTCAGGGGTCACTCCTGGCAGAGCCCAGGGACCATATGTGGTGTCAGGGATTGAACATGGCTCAGCTGCATTGCCCCTGGGCTCTATCACTGACGGCTTTTTGGAGGCAGCCCATCTGATTTGCAGGTGGGAAGGAAGTTGCATGGAGGCTGAGCCTTTTCCATGCTACCTTCCCTGCTGAGAACTCCTGTGTGGTGGAACTGGGTCCCACTCTGCCCCAACTCAGCACAGATGAAGACTGGGGGACACATCCCCCAAATTCCTGGTGTCAATCTCCCACCCTACCCCATGTGTCATCACCGCTTACACGTGTGCCTCTAAAGATTCACAACCGTTTATTTACTTACTTACTTTTATTTTGCTTTATTGGCCACACTCAGTGGTGCTTGGGGCTCAGGGCTTACTCTAGCTCCGTGCTGAGGGATCAATCCTGGTGAACTTAAGGAACAATATGGGATGCCAGGGATCGAACTAGGCAGGCGCCCTACCCCCTATTCACTCTTGCCCTAATCCCCAGCCTCATCCCCAACAGCCCCCCTCAGTTCATGGCCTCCAGATGGCCCCCAGGTCTGTCCCTGCCACTTCAGGCCTGGGTCAGGTGTAGCCTCTGTGTCCCCTTGCTTCCTGACCTCACGCTTTATGGTTTTATTGAACAAACACTAAGACAGTATTTGCCAGTACTTTTAGGAATATTCAGTCATTGAATCCTCCTCACAATCAATGAGGTGGTTGTAGTTAATCTTCTTCTTCTACAGAAAAGAAAACCAAGACATGGAGAGGCTGGGCGACCCACTCAAGGTCACACAGCTGGTCAGCCGAGGCCAGTCTTCCAGCCTGATCTGAGCTCACACTTAGGCTCCTACTCAATGTGCAACTGCACTTACCCTGCCCCCAAGTGCCTGGTGCAGTATTCCATAATATATCCTTCACCAGCCTGCGAGTTCTGGGAGGGCTGAGTGTAGTGCCAGCCACACAGCTGATGTTCCTAAAGTTTCCAGGAGTAAGCCCCACGCACACTCCTATAGGAGAGGAGGTGATGCAGATGGCAGACAGGAGCATTCTCCTGGCACCAGGAAAGGAACGTCAGGGCTTTGGCTGGTCCACCTACATCCACACATTGAGATTCCAAATCCTAACTCCTTGGAAGGCAAAGGTCTTTGTAAAAATTATCAAGATAAAATGAAATAAGTTTAGGTCAATACAATTAGTGTCCTTATATAAGGAGGGTGTTTGGACAATGAGACCCTCACAGAGACCAAAGTCCACCATGGTTAGCCACAAGAAGGGGCTACAGGAGGAAACAACCTTTCCAGATTTGGAACTTCCAGCCTCTCCAGCTGTGAGACTTTTCTACCCTTGAAGGTGCCAACTTTGCCATTGGTTATGGCAGCTCTGGCAGATGCACAGTGCTGGAAAGAGGGTGCGGAACAGCAGGACACGTGGTGGAGATGACTGTCCTCTCTGGAATCACTGGCTCCTCCCCACTGTCCCCGTCTGCCCCCATGGATAGACTAATGCTGTGTCCTGGCAGAGAGAGCACAGGCAGAAGAGTCACCACAGCAGCAGCCCTGTGGCAGGGTCTGCCCTGTCCACATCTCACACTGAGTCTCATAGATCACAGCATGCTCCAGAGGCCCTCCTAAGACTGTGGTGGGGGCCACACCTGGGTTTACTCCCCCTTCAAACACTGGGCAGGTTTCTAAGCCGGTGGTAACTCAAATTCTTAAAAAAAAAAAAAGTGGAAATAATATTGCCTGCCTATGATGGACATTGTTTCAAGGATAGGTCTGTACCCCTCCCACTCCCACTCAGCCCATCTCAGCCCCGTGAAGTTGGCACTTTCCATCCACCAGCTCCCCTGCCCAGTCTTCCTTGCACCTGATGTACTCCACATTGTGTGGATTTCATGTGGTTGGATGTGATGCAACAGACTCTACTTGTATCTGTCCTTATCCCTGAGAAGAGATTCTTGCTGTGGGTCAAGCTGCCCTTCACCTGATTGGCCTCACCAGAATGTGCCCTTAATCTCCTCTTCCTGTGAGGCCTCCCTATCTTCTCCTCTAGCAACTTTCCAGGGTGCTCTCCTAAGTTCTAGGTGCCATACCTGCAGCCCCAGAGGTCAGGGAGAGGCTGGATCTTGGGTGCCACATTTGTGGGACTTCCCTAGTCAAGCTAACAATGAAAAACAAAATAAAGAACACATTTGTTCAACATTGTTTTGTAATGACATTGAGGAGAAAAAAAAATGGTGGGTTCCCCAGTGGGGGCTGTTGTGTGCAGTTTGTCTGTCTGCCTGTGTCTGTGAGGCTTTCCTCTGAGGTCTCTGTTTCCTCCCACAGCCAAAGATGGGCATCTGAGGCTCGCTGTGAGTTTCATAGTCAGAGCTGAACTGTTGGGGTGTGAGATGTCTTGTGATGACAGATAGGGGTCCTGTCCAGGGCTGGGTCCTTCTTTGTGCCCTCAGCTGTTGGGATAGACTCTGCCCATCCAAAATCTCAGCTGGAATCAGTTGGTTGAAAAACAAATGAGTGGGTAAGACTAATGTTTTGTTAGAAGTCTTGGGGGTCTTTAGATGTTTGACGATGTCCTTCTGTCCAGAAATATGTTGCAGAAACTTAACTCTGTTTGTTTGGGGTTGGGGTCCTACATGGTGTTCAGGAGGCCTGAGTGCCACCACCAGTGACTCAGTCAACTGGTAATTCCATGCATGGGGCCTGAGTATGTGGTGCTGCCCAGGCCCTGCATGCTGGAGGTGATGGAGCCACTCCAGCAGGGCCCAGGGTACACCCACTGATGCTCAGGAGACCATGGGGTGCCAGAGATTGATCTAAGGTGAGGGTATGCATCCTAACCACTGAATCATCTCCCATCCCTTAGTTCTTATTAATTCACCTCAAGTTTGGTTTTCTTATAGTTTTCATAGTTTCCAAGAACCTTTAGATGATGTTACATGAGGACTTACTGTGTTTTACAAAAAAAAAAAAAAAAAGCTTAGGGGCCAGGGAGAGCTCAAAAGCAAAAATAAGGCCACTGAGGTAACAAGCAATATCTCAGGCACTAGCCCAGATGCCCCGGTGTGGTCCCAGCAGCAATCCTGTCTGAAGTCTCCGTGCCTCACCAAGTACATGTTCTCCAGTGTACTGGGACCAAACATGCATTGCGCAGTCAGTGCAGAAGAAACAACAAAGGGAAGGAGAAGGGAATATTTTTCAGGAAGCCACCATCTGCCTGGATCCAGAAACTGAGGCATAGACACACAACGGAACACTGCTCAGCTATCAGAGAAGACAATGTGTGCAGTTTGCTGCCAGGGGGGTGGATCTGTAGAGCATGCTGAGTGAGATTAGCCCCAAAGGGACAGAGGCAGAATGATTCCCACACATGTTGGGTAGAAAGAGACAAACGCCCAAGGCAACAGGAACAGAGAACAGAGCTGAGTGTGTGGGGCTGCCAGTGGCATTAGGATGGGGGGAGGGAAGGGATGCCCAGCTGGAAACTGTTGTATTGGAATGTTTCACCCATGAAATATTATCAGTAACAGTTGTAACAGTTGTAAAGCAGGGCACTTAAAATTAAAAATAAATGAAAAGCGAACACCTTAATTGTTTCTAAAGCCAACATTATTGCCCAAATATTCAAGTTCCCTGCTTGCTCAGAATTCATGTATCTCTTTACTTAATATTTAGTGCCCACTGTGTGTGTGGCACCTTTGAATACAAGTGACAGAATAGTCTTTGTCTTTAAAATGCTTATGGACTCCGGGAGAGTCCATTATACTTAATGTTCGCATAGGCCCTGAGGAGATAAATGAAAATTTAGATTTTTATTCTTCATATATGAGTTAGGACCTGAAATTCTACATTTCTCAGAAGTTCAAGTTCTCAGATGATGGAATCAAGAAATTACTGCTTCCACGTGTCCTCTAGGGCACTTAAAAAAAAAACAACTTAATCATGGTCTGCAATCAAATCTACATCTGTAATTTAAAAATATTTTTAGCAAGTCCAATGAATAGAAAAGATTAAGAGCTGGACTGGTTGCTGTCACAAATTGTTCAAAACTTACTTATTTTATTTTTGAATTTTGGACCACACCTGGTGGTGCCAAGGGCTTATACCTAGTTCTACACTCAGGGATCACTCCTGGTGGGACTCAGGGGACCATATGGGGTGCTGGGGATCAAACCTGGGTCAACCACGGGCAAGGCAAACACCCTACATGTTGTATTATTACTTTGGCAATGGATTATTAAATTAAGGTCAGACATTCAAAATGGATTCTTTGAACCTCTTCTACCTTCTAGAAGGTGCTGATTCCCTATCAAGTGACCCCTTCCATCCACTGCGATTAAGTCTTTCCCATATTGTGTGACTCACTCCCTCTCGTGGATTTATAATTTATGATTATAATTCTATTATTCTTATGATTCTATGATTCAACCTATCCAGATAATCCAGGAAAATTTACCCATCTCCAGGTAAGTTGAGTATTTTTATAGCATAACAGCACAAATTCTGGGGTGAGGTTATGGCATCTTGGATGAGAGACACACTAATCTGCTGCCCACACAAGCACTGAGTAAAATTAGTAGCACTACAAGGTTCCACCTTAAACAAGGAATGCATAGGTGGAATGGTTCTAACCCAGCCTTGGAAATGAGGAAGAAGTCGGGAAGAACCTTCTCGAAAAAAGTAAAGTGGTTGACTCATACTAACCTAGAGAACTAATTATTAAATTAATGAAATGCCACCCCAAACAACAATTTGTAGCTTGGATATTTACACTATGGGAACTGTTAAATATTGCAAATTGTCTGTTTTTCTTTTCCAGAGAGATGTTCATCTTTACCAATAGATTACTGATGAGGTGTCCCAGAGTTAAGTCTTGAAAGAGTAAATATTAGCCATATAGGTAAGTTTCCTGATGTGTCTGCTCTCATAACACACTGTACAAGTAAGCTCCGTCTGGACAAGACCCAAGTTTCAGTGCATTGTAAACGGGCTTCTCAAACTGTCCTGTGCACATGAACGAGCTAGGATCTTATAATATGCAGATCTGCTTTAGGAGGTCTAGGTTGTCCCAAAGACTCTGCTTTCCTAACAAATTCCGGAGACAAGCCCCCAATGCTGTTCAGACATGCAATAGTAGGATAATATTTTAAAGTTATCAATTAAAGTATGATATATAGTCAACTATAAGATGCCTCTTAATTTCAGACATAATTAAATGTGGAAAATGCCTGTCTTTGAATCAATAAAATCCAATACTTTAAATGGTTTGGGGTTTTTTTGGGGGGGTGGTTTGGTCACATCTGGCGATGCACAGGGGTTACTCCTGGCTCATGCACTCAGGAATTACTCCTGGTGGTTCTTAGGGGACCACATGGGATGCTGGGATTCGAACCCAGGTCAGCCGCGTGCAAGGCAAGCGCCAGACCTGCTGTGCTATTGCTCCAGCCCCAATACTTTAAATGTTTTAAAGAGAAATTACACCTAACAATATTTAAACCATGACTGCGTACTGGATATTTTTTCTTTGAGGTGAGATGGGGTACTGGAGCACCCCTGTGGGCTCAGGAGTAAGCCCAGGAGTAAACCTTCTATTTTTGCTCAGGAGGGATCCTTAGCAGTGCTCAGGAGACTGTTTGCAGTGCCAGAGATCTAACAGGGGCTGCTGCATGCAAGGCTAGTAGTGCCTTATGTTCCCTTCCTACCCCCAGACTATTTCTCTAGCTTCCTAATGGATGAGTCTCTCTCTCTCTCTTCTCTCTCTCTCTCTCTCTCTCTCTCTCTCTCTCTCTCTCTCTCTCTCTCTCTCTCTTACTCCTGTCAGTTCTTGGGGCCATATAGGATGTCAGGGATCAAACCTGGGTCGCCCACGTGCAAGGTAAATACCCTAACTGCTGTGCTCCAGATCCCCTGCTGCATGATTCTTAACTGTGTATAGTTCAAAAAGACCAGAGACAGAAGTGGGCGGGGGTCCCACATCCAGAGAGACTGACATGCTATCCTCCTTGTTTGCACATCTTTTTTTTGTTTTTCCCCAAATTTTGTCGTTATTGAGATGGAGACTGTTATCTAGTATATCTAATATTGACTAAAATAGCCCACATAAAACAGACAAAATGTTTGAAAGAAATCCTGTACTTTGAAGTTAACACCAATAATATAAACTTGAGAGTGAGGAATAAGAAAAAGGTAGAAGTGACAATTCTCCTCTAAATGAGTTCTGTATCTGCTGCTTTATGTGGTAAAATAATGATAATATAATCAGACCTGACAAGATATATATATATATATATATATATATATATATATATATCTTTTTCTAAAATAAAAGAAAGCCAAAACACTTTTGAAATGTAGGTGTTTGCATTTCTTTTTCTCAGGGATAAACATCACCCATTGGTATCTTGAGGTTCCAGTTTTCCATTAGGGTAAAGCAGGAAGACACGGACTCAGCTGTCCTTCAGAGGGGTCAGCTGATGACCCAGGAACACTCACTCAGATGCTCTGGGGACTCCTGCGGGCTATTCAATGTGCCTGTAAAAGAGGGTGTTTCTTTTGTTTACAACTCAATGGTCCAAACCAACCCTGTGAGCCCCAAACAGGGAGATGGAGTTGGCATCCTGGCATACAGAATTAGGAACTTCCAGAGCTCTTGATTCCTTTTTTTCACCAGTCCGGCTGTCTCCGCCCACCTGGTTCATAATTGTTGCAAAACACAGATGGCTCTTTTATTTAATTTTATTTTAGGCACTATGGTTTACAGTATTGATTACGGTAGGGTTTTGTGCTTAACACATCAGAATATCAGCCATTCTGTAGGCCCTCCATCAGAAGGCCCACCATTGCCCTGGTGTCCCCCTTCACCTTATTCTCATCTTCCTCTCCCTCCCTCAGAGCTTTGCTTCCTGCTGAAGACCAGTTCTCCTTCTCACACAGATGACTCTTGCTGTTCTCTACCAGAGGAGCTGTGCAGAGAAGCCCGTTTTCACTGAGCCTGTCTAGAAAAGCCTTATCTGGGCTTTGCAATGCATTTGGATCTAAAGATATCTAATAGTCAGAAAAATGAAAAGCTTTGGAATCAGTGATAAAGCCAAACCATAACAAAATGGATGACCAGGAGCACCTTCCCAGCACTATGGCAAGAAGTGAGTAAAAGGAACCTTTCCTCACCCTTCCTCTCCCGGCTGCAGTGAGTACACTTCTCACACATTGTTCCTGGTTCTCTGAAGAATGGATTTAATCAAGAGAAGATCACACCAAAGAGAATATGGACACAGGTTTCCTTCCACTTGGATTATGAGTCTGAAAAGAATCCAGAGTCCCAGGTATTCCCACCTACTAAGGTTATAGTTGCATCCCTATTTGGGCAAAGAGCACCAAGTGATATAATAATAAGCATCAATGGGAAACACTTCTCAGCAGCTCTATGGGAAAAGTGCCTTGCACAAAGCAAACTTCATTCACATTTCACATGGGCTAGCTGAGTGGGAGACACAAGGCAGGCAGCTGTTCGTTCCCAGCAGGCTCCCAGCACCAGGCCCTGTTTTCATTAGAAGAGCATCAACTCTTCATTAGCAACTGGAGTTATATCCCAGTTTTGCCTGCCTGGGGGCCAGTGATGTTTGGGAGGCTCAGCTGCTCTGGGGAGTCTGCATTGTGGATGGGGAGTCCCCACAATGGACAGGGTTCAGAAGTGGTTCCGGGAGAATTTCCTGCGAGGCCACAGGGCAGCAGTCTCCTTGGCTCATCTTCAACATGCTGTGGTCCCTCCACTTAGCACCAAAACTTGACTTAGATGGGATTGGTGCTGGAACACAGCATGTTTAAAATTCAACTATGAATAACTTTGTAAATCATGGTGCTTTAGTACGATGAAATTTTTAAAAAGTGAAATAGGAAATTTTTCCAGGACTACAATCTATTATTTTTTAAAGTTTGTTCGTTGGTCACACCTGCAATGCTCAGGGGTTCCTCCTAGTTTCAGGGATCATGCTTCCACTCTCAGGGAGCACTCCTGGTTCTATTCAGGGAACCAGAGGATAGAGGCAGCATCTCACCCAGTCCCCATGTTGTGGTTCACAATAGCACATATGTGGTATGTTGGATGTAAGCAGTGGGAGGCACCTTTCATTATAATATAACATATAAATATAATATAAATATACATGATTCCAGGGAGCAAACCCAGGCCAGCTGCATGCAAGGCATAAGCTCAACCTGCTGTACTATTCTTCTGGCCCCTCTGTTGAAAGTCCTACTGCGAAGCCCCAGACTGGGCTGCCTGCCTCACTGGGGCTATACCGTGCCCTTACCTCAGTATTGCTAAACAGGTGCCATTACTCATTGGCAGAAAACACTCACTCGGTCCACCAGAACCATCCACCCAGAGGATGGAGGCAGCATCTTTCATTAAAACCTTTCATTAAAACCCTTTTGAAATGCCATGAAGAGCCGAGTGCTGGCCTGCTTGGGCTTTATTTCTAGCAAGGATCTCTGAATGTGCTGTCAGCCACCCCTGGCATGGATACAGCATGTGGTGGGCTTGTTTTTTCCAGAGAGTTCCCATATTATTTTTTTTAATCAGCTTTTCAAAACCTTGATAAAAGCATTAGAAATGCTAATGTTTGAGTCATATTTAGCCTTGGTGCTAGTGAAGAGAAAGGAGGACAGTCAGGGCACGCAGACATGTGCTGAAGTCACAGAGCAGGAAGCAAACCTCTTCCACAGTCTCTGCATAACTCAGACCCCTCTGTCCAGGGTTTTCTTGAGCATGATGGTAGGATAAACACAGGCCTGGAGTTGCAATCTTGGGTTGTTGCCATATTGGATTCTCGAAGACTCTGGACAGCAAAAAAGGCATTGGAAAGTGACAATTTCCCAGAGAAGTCATCAGATGTAGGATGGAAGGCACATGCTTCAGCATGAAAAACTGCTGTGAGCAAAATAGTCTGGAAGGTAGGGATGTGATAAATAGACGGCATTACAAAGAAACACCTTCTCCCTTGCCTTGCACACTGCCGACTGGGGCCATCCCGATATGCTACCCTGAACCTCATCAGGAGGAATCCCTGAGAACAGAGGCAGGAGGAGTAAGCCCAGAGCACAATGTGTGTGGCCATACCTTCCCACAACACACACACACACACCATCAAATAAAATAACAAAGGTGTCTTTTTGCTCTCAAAGAGCAAGAACTTTCTCATTAAAACTGCTTTATTGTGGGGCTGGAGCCATAGTACATGATCAATCTGGGTTCGATCCCCACCATCCCATATGGTCTCCTGGGCACACCAGGAGTAATTCCTGAGTGCAGAGCCACGAGTAATCCCTGAGCATTGCCAGGTGTTAACTTCTCCTTACCAAAAAAAAAATCAAATTTCTTTATTGTAGATGTGTGATTTATCTTCACGTTAATAGATTTACATCACTAGAGAAATTCAAAGAAAGACATAGAAATACAATCAGGTATACAAAGGGGTGATGATTCTCCACTCTGAGTCTTCTTCAAAGTCTCTGTTTCTTCCGTCATCCTGGCTGTTGGTAAGGCGCCTCACTGTACTTCATTTAGTTCCTATTTCTTTCAACAATCTTCACCCACAATTTTGAGGTTTTTGTCTTCAAATTGAAATCAAGGTCTTGTATGGGATAGTTGACTCTAAATAAATTGATATAATTCTGAATAAAATCTCTGTGGTTAATTTACTGAAATGCATTCTTTTAAAATAAGAAGCAGATCAGCAAAAATGTTTTTATTCTGGTGTGCTTTGTTTTCTTGAACATAAGAGAAGTCACTGCTCTTGAAAATTGAGCTATCAGAGCCAAGGGCTCTGAAATTAATGAAATGCAATTTTCTCCCATTTGTGACAAATTTCTGGCCTTTTATGCTTATAAAAGTCTTAGCAATGAGCAGAAGCACAGCTACTGACCAGGAGGTTATTTCGACAAGCTCTTTGTAGTCATCCTTCTATTATCTTTCCCTGATCTCAGCTTTTTGTTTTGCACTGAATAACAATAAAATAAAAGATGAGAAGAAGCAAGAGAAAAACCAAGGGTACAATGTTCAGTCAACAACACAAACAGAATAAAGATGTTCTTTGATTTAAGAAAAAAAAAGGGAAAAGCATAAAAATTTATGTATATATTATTTAAAGTGGATATTGGAAGTACTGTGACTTTTCTGGGCCACACAGAGATTCTGCCAAAACATTATTTTCACTTCTAATATCTTCGTAGGTATTAGATATTAGATATAAAGTGTGGATCAAAAATTGAAGTGCAGGGGCCGGAGGAATAATATAGCTGGCAGGGCATTTGCCTTGCATGTGGAAGACCCGGGTTTGATTCCCGGCATCCCATATGGTCCCCTCAATACCGCTAGGAGTAACTCTTGAGTGCATGAGCCAGGAGTAACCCCTGAGCATGACTGGGTGTGATCCAAAAAAGAAAAAAAATTGAAGTGCAGATTCTTGTTTCTTGTTCAGCTAAATTCTGCTTTAATTCTGGAAGAATCCTGGTCTTTCCTGATCTGGCCTCAAGCTTCCTGTTTTTGAACTTATCTTCTCATGCATTTCTCCCCATTCATGGGACCTCTGACTGCTCATGCCTCCCTCATGCATACCCTTTGCCCTAACATTCCTAGTCCACAGCAGGTATTATCAAGAACTTCACTGGCACCCTAACATAGGTCATTCTCTGATATCAATTCATATGCTTATTAATTTGCTTGAGTTGATCTGTCCTTCTCAGTAGAAATGGTCTCAATAAAACCGGTGTTTTCAACAGCCAGAATCTGAAAATAACCCGAGTGCCAAGAGCAGATGATTGGATAAGAAACTATGGCACGGGCTGGAGCGATAGCACAACGGGTAGGGCATTTGCCTTGCATGCGGCCGACCCAGGTTCGAATCCCAGCATCCCATATGGTCCCCTGAGCACGGCTAGGGCTAATTCCTGAGTGCAGAGCCAGGAGTAACCCCTGTGCATCGCCGGGTGTGACCCAAAAAAAGCAAATAAATAAATAAATAAATAAATAAAAATAAATATTTAAAAAAAAAGAAACTATGGCACATCTATGTAACAGAATATCATGCAGCCATGAGGAAAAATGAGGTCATGAAATTTGCTTATAAATGGGTGGACATGAAGAGTATCATGCTGAGTGAAATGCATCAAAAGGAGAGAGACAGTGAATGATTGCACTCGTTTGAGGGATACATATTTAAAAAAAGACATAGTTAGTATGAGACTAATACCTAAGGACAGTAGAAACAAGAGCCAGGAGGAAAGGTCTACGATTGGAAGCTTGCCACAAGTGTTGATGGGTTAGGGGAGGGCAATTAGGATACAGAACGGACCATGATGACAATGACAGTTGGAAATCAGCACTCAAGAGCTGTGTGCTGAGGGACTAGAATGATAGTACATATAGCAGGTAGGGTGTTTGCCTTGCACGTGGCTAACCCAGGTTCGATCCCTGGAATCCCATATGGTCCTCTAAGCACTGCCAGGAGTAATTCCTGATTGCATATCTAGGAGTACCCCTTGAGCATCACCATATGTGACCCCAAAAGCCAAAACAAGAGAACTGTGTGCTGAAAGTAGGTAAAGAGACACACTTGATATTCTTTCAGTACCTGGATTGCAAACCATAATTCAGTCATATTGTATGACTGAAACTCACTCATGAAAACTTTGTCACTGTGTATGTCACAGTGATTTAATAAAAAAAAATTTTA
Organism: Sorex araneus; assembly: GCF_027595985.1. Taxonomy (NCBI): domain Eukaryota; kingdom Metazoa; phylum Chordata; class Mammalia; order Eulipotyphla; family Soricidae; genus Sorex; species Sorex araneus. The sequence continues at coordinate 94,769,983 of NC_073306.1, forward strand.
AACCAGTTTTCTTGGCTAATGGGGCCCTAACATCTTGCCAGCCCTAGGAGTCCCCAACCATCCTTTGGACCCACGTCAATGCCATTACTCCTTGGCCACCTTCCAACAATTTTCTCTTACTCTTTAGAATTTCCCAACAAGTTTGGGACTCAGGCTCTCAGATGATACCATCTGGTCTCTCCTCTTTTTGTACTCCTTGACTATCCTCCACAGACCCCTCCATTCACCGGTCATTGCCTCCCATGGTTCCCTGTCTCTCCCAATCTGCGATGATTCTCAGCAGAGAAACATCTGGGTCTTTTCCGAAGCTCTTCAGCTCTTTAGTTGACCCTAATTCTTTTCTTTAACCCCTGCTCTGTTACTTTTCTTCTCGAGTGGCGTTCTGGCTCTCACGTTCCTGTGCCTGCCCGGACTCAGATACCACCAGCTGCCCGCTCTCTTTTGTTTTTGTCCCCAGCTCATTCTTGCTATTTTCCTGGAAAAATCCCAGCCCTGACAGCCAGCCAGCTCTCTGCTCTTCTCACCTGAAATCAGGGCTGAAAAAAATACGCACCCATATTGATTGGTCTCACTTATTTTAAAATTCATGGTAACAAACCTCAGTGGACCCTCAGCCTTGCTAGCAGCACACCTAGTTAATTCCCTCCCGACCCTCCAAGACACTCCGTCATACTTTCTCACGCCCTCCATTCCAGGACCCCCCTCCTCACTCCCAGCAGTGGACCTAGCATGTAATTTCACTGAGAAAATAAAAATTGCCTTGCCAGATCCACCCACCTGCCTGCACACGGTAGCACGGAGCCCACTGCCTCCTGCTGCAGAGAATGAAGCCACCAGCCTGCACCAGACCCTCTCCTAAGGCACGACTGCACGGCTGCCCTCCCACCCCGCAAGGTCATTACTCACTCCCCGAACTCACTTTTCCTCCCTCCTAGATCTTTCTTATCAGTGAGCAAATATGCCCTGAATGCCTCTCCTCTTAGAAATAAAGGCATCTTCTGACACCACAGTCTCCCACCACCAATAGCCTCATTTCTCTGTGCCCCATTAGAGGAAATTTCCCTGAAAAAATAGCCATGCCCAAGGGTGTCACAAGCTGACCTATTACTCTCTCTTGCATGCTCCTCACTCATGATTTTCTCCTAGCCCTCCCAACTGATTGTCAAGGTCTCTAGTTGTCTTAGTCAGCTCAGGCTATTGGCACAAAATAGCCCGTGGGGCTTAAATGACCAGCGTTTATTGCCCATCATTCTTGAGGCTGCAGTTCCAAGCCCAGGTGCCAGCACAGTGCTTCCTGGCTGGCAGAACCTTCTGCTATTTCCTTACAGGAGGGAGCACTCTGGTCTCACCATCTTCTTTGCTTTCGGGGACCTCCCCAGCACCGTTCAGGGGGCCCTGGGCCACTCGAAGTGGTACTCACTGTGATTGTGTATCATGTGTCAGTGTGATTGACAATCCAATGTTTGGGCCAGCTGACACAGGGCTGCTTGAACTCTGGGTTGCTCAGGGATCCCCAGGACTACACCTGTGATGTTTGGTGGTGGTAGTGGCTTGCATTGTTAAGGATAAAATTCAGGACTGCATTCTGGGTATGCAGTCCAGCCCTTTGAGCTATCCTTGGCCTTCTTCCTCTCTTATAAGGATATTAATTCTGACCCCCATGATCTCATCTGACCCTAGTCACCTTAAATGTTCCACCACCAAATCCCAGCCCTCAGCCTTTACTGAAGTGGGCAGGACTTCATCAGACAAATCTGTGGGAGGCACAAATAAGTCAAAGCATCCATGATGTTCATGTTGCCAAATCTAGTAGTTAGCTCTCATGTCTCTTAGTTGCATTTGGCACTACTGATCCATCTAGAAACAATTCCCACCTGGCACTCAGGGCTCCACTCTCTCCTGCACATCTGTCTCAGTAGCTGCTCCTTCCTAGTATACTTATGGATCCTCTTCTTCCTGCTACCTAAAGCATTTAGGCCCCAGGGGCTGGAATACATGCTTATTTTATTATTATTATTATTATTATTATTATTATTATTATTATTATTTTTACCTCCATGGCCTTTGCTCTTCTATCTGGAATTTATTTCCACTGGTGTCAAAAGTCTTATTTCCTCACTTGATTCTAGCAAATCTCATCTTGGAGAAGTTCTCCAAGCACTTACCAATAGACAGGTCCCTCCAACTCCCCTCTGTTGCTCTCCATTTTCTTTCCCATCTGCTCAACTTCCCTTCTGGTGTCTTTTGCTGTCATGACACAATATGCTTCTTTGTTTCCTCAGCAATTATTGCCCCAACTGGGTATAAAATTTGTGATGCAGAAAGTTGGTTTTGCTCAAGACTTGAGCAAATGCTTCGCTGGTAGTTCGAGCGGTGGTTGAATAAAGAGAGCCATGAAATTGGCTCTTCTGGAAAGTAAGCACCTCTGTGGGGTGCACCTCCATGGGGATCCAAAAGGACGGTAGCGCCCAGGAGACACCCCAGCCTTGGCAGTTACCTTGATGCTGTGGGCCTGGGTGACATGCTGGGGCGGAGCTGTGATCCAACGCAGTCATGTGTGATGGGGGCAATTCTGTGGCCATAATATGGAGAACAGAAGTGATAGAGAGACACTTGCCCAAAGCAGAGCGAGTGAGGGATGCCACTGGGCTTAGAAGATGCCATCAAAGGGAATACTGTAGGCCAGAGAGGGCACAGGTGGCCTTACTCTGTCTTCCTGGCTGAGACCTCCTTTCACCAGCCAACCCACTCAGAAAACTTCCCCAGCAGTGCTGCCCGGGTCTGCTCTAGTAAAGGGGTGTCCTACTGACCTGTTGTCCAACCCTCCCCTCCCCACTGTGCTTAGTTTAACATCACTCAAAGTGGGGAGCCAAGTGCCCTTGCTAAACTGACTCCTCCCATTCACCTATAATAAAGAAGATATTTGGTTTCTCTCCAACATCA